>NW_027128079.1:0-10080 GCF_037325665.1 Littorina saxatilis
TTCGCCACCAAACATTCGGGTCATTATGACCTATTGATAAGAGTAGAAACGTTGTATTATTTTGCGTTTGGACTCAAATTCAGATTTTTCTGGTTTATGCGTCTTCGTATACATTTTTTATTGACCTTTTTAGATAAACAGTTTTGCATTACTACGTCTGCGCGTTATTTTTGAATGTGCAGACGTTTGATGGTATCTAGGTAAAGAGTCCTTTTGAAAATATCGCAGACACGTTTACGACCAGTTATACGCGAAATGTTTGTGTCTGTCCCGGCCTTGCAACTGTGTGAATCCCAAAAGGTTCGTGACCTTGAAATGACAACAACTGTCGGGGCATGTCATTAAACTGACGTTTACGTTCAACTTTGTCAATGCGGCAAAGCCTGGTAGTTTGAAGGCAGTGCGGTGTATCATAATTCCATTGCAGCTTGCTGCTTTACAGTAATACTCACACAAACGATATCCCATTGCATTCATTATCTTGGTACTCAGAGGTCGCGTTGCAGTCAGGTACTGAGTGATTTCGACACTGATAAAACAGTATATAGTGTACTCCCGCAGTGTTCCTCCCAAGAGCTGAAGCAGTCCCACTCAGACGAAAGAGACCATAATGTAAACTCTTTCACCTACTTCCTTCTCTCTCTGTTTTGATTATAGTCTCAGAAACTATCTACCCGCGTCATGTTTTTGATGCTATGGTGGAACTTAAATCAGAGGTTTGATCATGGTTTCACAATCCACGTTCGTCGTGCCTTTGATGTTATGGTACCACTTAAATCAGTCTCCCTGCTACAGTCTCTATAAGTAACTGCAATGTAAACCCAAACTACCCTTCATTGTATCAGAACCCACCTTGGCCGTGCTTTTGATGCTATTTGGTACATACAACTGAAATCAGTCCTCCCATACTTTTACAGTCTCCGTCGGTAACTACAGTGTAAACCTACACCATGCTTTTGCATCCCCAAACATAATCACGGGTGTCTGCTGCGAGTGTGAGTATCCATTGGATGCTGTGCTTTGACCAGAGCCAACCAAAGGACCCCATTGTATTTGGCAAACACGTACCATTTCTTTTGCTTCCTGGAACTACCGTCTACAAGGGAACGTGTCTGGACTTTTTATTAGCTGGCTGCGTCACAGACAGCGGCGTAGTAATACTTGGCCACTTCAGTGTGAAGAACTGGTCGTAGAACGAAGCCGGTGACACTCCTCCGGTACCTTCAACAGGCAAGAGATTCAGAGGAGCGAAGCTGGTGACGTATGTCTGCAAGTCATTGGGACATAAGTAAAATTGATGTTGAGGATTGTATTGCCTTGCGAGGTGGGAGGGGGGGGGGGGGCCGCAATGCATCCAGTTCGCTCTCGGCTTTTAAAAAATAAGGCTATGTGCCTAAAACCGCACAATATTACGTTCTGAATCTGACGTGTTTGAAGTTGGTGACGTCAGTCTGTAACTCAACATACGTTCAGTAAAAATGTTGCTTGAAACTATAATTATATAACAATTTACCGAATTTTAATGAGCACTCGATCTTTAAACATTAGGCATAAAATCCTTTTATGTACACCAAACTATGCGTTGATGATAGATAGGTAAACACCCTTGAACACGTACTCTTTCAAACTATTTCACAATACCACTTTTAGAAACTGAGCTAGCATACTCGCACTTGTTCGGAGAATGTCCACTGTATGTGACGCTTTTACAATTGTACAAGAAGCATCCTGGATGTCTCCATTTCATCCAGGATGCTTCTTGTACAATTGTGACGACATTGTCTCACAATAACACACGCAGGCAAAATGTAGCATCTGTCAAGCAAGTGTTTTTTTAATTTTTTTAATTGAAACAGATGCTTCCTCTATGCCGCTGAGACGACTAGCGAAAGTAGATGTATACAATTGTCGGAGTATAATGGGACGAACTGGAATATCGGTGTACCGCGAGTACGGACACTTGAACCTGATTTTCCATGCTATCAGCATTTCAGTCAGGCATCCCGGATTAACCTGTCTCTACTCTGTCGAATACAAATTAAGCATATGGTTGTCACTTGCTATATAATGTTGCTAGTTTTGTATTTGTAAAGGCAGACGTTCACAAAACAACATTTAAAGAAAAGCTCCGACTGATATGTTTTCCTTTACAAATGTCTGTCATGGGCAAGGTTTTCAGGTATGCAAAATATGACGGACGCAATGTTATACAGACGTTCGTTTTTAACTAAAGCCTCGATCCATTTTCTTTATTTGGTGGTTAACGTCGTTTTCAACCGTTCAAGGTTATATCGCGACGGGGAAAGGGGGGAGATGAGATAGAGCCACTTGTTAATTGTTTCTTGTTCACAAAAGCACTAATAAAAAAATTGCTCCAGGGGCTTGCAACGTAGTACAATATATGACCTTACTGGGAGAATGCAAGTTTCCAGTACAAAGGATTTAACATTTCTTACATACTGCTTGACTAAAATCTTTACAAACATTGACTATATTCTATACAAGAAACACTTAACAAGGGTAAAAGGAGAAGAATCCGTTAGTCGCCTCTTACGACATGCTCGGGAGCATCGGGTAAATTTTTCCCCCTAACCCGTGGGGGGAGCCTCGATCCATGCATTACGCGCCACTATATTATACTAGTCAGTCGGCTGAGGACCGTTTTGGTTACTTTTTGGCGTCACGTTAGCAAACACATTTTTCTGATAGATTTTAACACCATAACACTAAATCTAAAGTTTTGGGGCAATATTCCAAACCACCGGTGAGAAAAACGTTGGTTTGTGTGTTTGTTTTCCTTCTTTGGCGTTACTATTCTTGTTTTGAGGGTTGGGTTCATAAAACGGACATAAAACTTAAACCGCTTGACAGAAATTCTATAACTGTAAATCATTCGAAAGGGAAGGCATTCATGTACACGTTTGTGACACTTAAAATGACGTCATTTTCTGTTTGTTTTTGTAATTATGACGTAATTCAGTATGCTAACAAAAATCATAATGAGGCAAGTAATCGGCTTTGGTTTTCAGTGTAAAACATTTGAACAGTCCCAAGAAATGAAACATACACATGTTAAATTTAAAAAAATAAGAAAGGCAAATCAAAAAGAGCATCTTAATATCATTTGCAGGTTTAAACCTTTTGATTGTGAGTAGTTCAACGCCGTATATTCGGCTATACTGATTTCGAACATTTAATTTTGATCATAATGTTTATATTTTTAATTTTCAGAGCTTGTTTTTAATCCAAATATAACATATTTATATGTTTTTGGAATCAGAAAATGATGAAAAATAAGATGAACGTAAATTTGGATCGTTTTATAAAAAAAAACATTTTTTTTACAATTTTCAGATTTTTAATGACCAAAGTCATTAATTAAATTTTAAGCCACCAAGCTGAAATGCAATACCGAAGTCCGGCCTTTGTCGAAGATTGCTTGGCCAAAATGTCAATCAATTTGATTGAAAAATGAGGGTGTGACAGTGCCGCCTCAACTTTTACAAAAAGCCGGATATGACGTCATCAAAAGTATTTATCGAAAAAAAGAAAAAAAACATCCGGGGATATCATTCCCAGGAACTCTCATGTCAAATTTCATAGAGATCGGTCTGGTAGTTTGGTCTGAATCGCTCTACACACACACACACACACACACACACACACACACACACACACACACACACACACACACACACACACACACAGACAGACACACATACACTCACACACACACACACACACACATACACACACACACATACACCACGACCCTCGTTTCGATTACCCCTCTATGTTAAAATATTTAGTCAAAACTTGACTAAATGTAAAAAGGAGGAATTATTGCAATCACACACACACACACACACACACACACACATACGCGCACACACGCACACACACACGCACGCACGCATACACACACACGCACGCACGCGTACGCACACACACACACACACACACACACACACACACACGTACGCACGCAGACACACAAAGACACATACACAAACATACCGACAAAATGACAGACATACACACAGTGAGACAAACCGACACAGAAACACCCACACATGCACGCACGCACTTATGTACGCGAACAAAGACGTAGAGATGCTTATAGAGAAACACTTACGCAACCAAAAAAACACGCACACAAACACACAGACAAACTTCATTCTTGGTAGAGAAATGCATTTCTTTCTGTACTGCTTTCTCTTTAAGTGCACCTACCTCGCAGAGAGAGAGAGAGAGAGAGAGAGAGAGAGAGAGAGAGAGAGAGAGACAGAGAGAGAGAGACAGAGAGAGAGAGAGAGAGAGAGAGAGAGAGAGACACAGACAGACAGACAGAGACACAGAGAGAAAGAGAGAGAGATAGACAGACTGATAGACAGACAGAGGGAGAGACAAACAGACGAACACACAGACAGACATAGACAAACACACAAACAGAGACACACAGACAGACTTCACTATTGTATGTGCAAGTAATTTTGTTAAACCACACGTTACGTTCACCACTGAACGTGTAACCATGTAAAACGTTACTATCTCTTTATATGTGTTTACTTGCATTGTAATCCATGGGGGGGGGGGGGGGGGGGTATACATGTATGTAACGCGCAATACATGCCTTAGAATTGGAATTTTCATTTAAAGACTAGCATAAGAGTGTGACACGTGGTTCATTCGTTATTACCTTATTACAAAAAGAAAAAGATAACGGCACTAACGCTACCGGAAATAGAATTTATCAGTGAAATTCTACCATCAATTTAGTAATCGATGCGATGTAAATTATCCTAAAACTGTGGTATGATCACGACATCGTTTAGCATTTAGGATCAAATGATGCCAATGTGTCCACAATGCACTAATCACAGACAACAGTTATACGCTTTACGTACATGTAACTCTCCAACTGACATTGTCTGCCACTTGAAACAAATGACTTTCGAAGGAAAATTAACTCCAATATATAAATATTATGTATGATTTTTAATAATTACTTGCACTTTTTGAAAATAAAGCTTTTTCTACGATAAGGTGTTTACCCCCTAAATGTATAAGTCATCCGGTAGAAAAACCGGAAGTATCGTGTACTAAGCATATGTATATGTTTAAAAAGTTAATTGTGTTAATGTAGAACATCTTGCCTATGTATGTTTAGGTTTTGAATACTTTAGGGGAAAAGCATAGCCATTATTCAGTCATCTTTAACTAACACCCCTAATCTCAGGGCCCATTTTGTTAGTGGGGGTAGGGTTTCAATCAGTCAAAAATCACTTTCATTCAATATTGTCTGCCATTTCAAATACATACACGTAATTGCACAATTTCTTGAATTTTAAGATGCTTTAACTGACTATACCAAGAAAACCTGCACTTTTTGTAGAATTAGTTTTTTGTCCATGATTTATGTTTAAAAATGTCAATTCTTACGACAAAAAATGATAACAGTTGCCTCACCAGACGACACGTACCTACGACGTGAATCGTGTCTGCCAATTAAAATGCATATATTTTGAAATAAGGGGAATCATAACATATTTCACTGTAAAGTGTCTCACTCTAATATCTTCTGGGTTCATGGTGTATTTGGTTAAGTGAATTGGAGATAAGGTTTTTTGAAAATGACAGCTATACATATATTTTATTAAAACTGAAACTGGTGGAGTGAAAAACAGACCTGTTTTGAAGAAGTCGTACTAAAATCATTTATGGCCTTGAACTTCACAGTTTGCGTGTTATCTTTTAAAGAAAACCCGTTTTCATCACTAAGAATGACCTAATTTACACATACATATCGGTCGGTCATAGTCGCGTTTTTTTTAGAGAGGTAGTGTACAAAATGTCGTTTTGTACGTTTAAATTACATGTCCATGATTTCAGTCATATATCAATCAATAAGTAAATGCGCATACTTTTATTAAACGTTACTTTCACTTTAAGATCGCTTCTAACATTTAGTATAATTTCTGACAAATGCACGCTATGTAATAAATTGATAATATTATGGACGCCATGTGGTAAAACCGGAAGTTGAATTATTTTGCGATAGCAAAATCCTTTTACAATGATCACTTTCCTTTTATATTGAGCTGAACTTTAACGTTATGGGTAAAAATCTAACAGATTGAACCAAATTATCCTTTGTCAAGCCTGTGTATGTGTAAACTCTTTTTTGCTTCGACCCGGTTCGGTTTTCGGAGTTGATTCAGAATCATCCATTATTTATCTTATATGACTGTTGTTTTCCTCGGTAAATTAACAATTGTTGATGTAAAATAATTCTAGCTGTGAGAATAAACAATTTTCAAGATGTTTTTGATTGCGGTTTCAACCAGGCGTTCAGTTAGCTATACATATCGATTGAGAAAATGGCATTTCCTGTTTTGTCGTCCGCATGTTATACAGATGTTGTTAAAAATAAAACTGTGTATACGAATTAGGCATTTTACTTGCTGTCTGATGGCAACAATCTTTAGCTTTCGTTTAAGGTATAATTTGCTTATATCCGTATGCAGTCAAGCGGTACATGACGTTTTTTTGTAACCTACCCCCTGCGTCATGGCTGCATTTTTGCAGAGTATGGGTCATGTTACAAAAACGCTTCTCATTCTTAGGTGGTTGTGTTTAGCCATTTGTCGTTTACCGAACTGTGGCTGCAAATAAAACGAACTTTCCAAAAAACATAATATCTAATGTGACCACCAAAAGTAACCCTCCCACTATAGCCAGCCAGGTGACTATACGGTCGAACCTGCCTATAACGACCACTCAAGAAGTTGAACAAAAGTGGTCGTTGAAGACAGGTGGTCGCTGTGGACAGGTAAATTGTATGGCAAAAATCGTCTGGGAGCCTTCAGAGTGGTCGTTGACGTTGTGGGCAGGCGTTTACTTAGTTGAAAAGGCAGGTTAAAATCTAATGAAAAAAGTATCGTACACACACACGCGTCACACATACGTCACTATCCAAAATCAAGCAGTTTTTCCCAGACATGTCTGATCTTTGATATGACTTGCCGTTCCAAGGCGGGAGATGTCCTTGGGGAGATAATCGTGCGGGACAACAAAGGGCAAGCTGTCAGATATGAAAACTAGATGTGGCAGACACAACTTCATACGTTCTCATTGACAAAAGAGATGCGTATTTGCATACGCAGATCACTCTCCAATATCAAGCAATTTCTTCCTGCCATTTCTGATATTTCTCTGATGGTTGATAGGACTTTTACCTTTATCGGCGAAGAGAGAGGTGTCCCATCAGGGGATGACTAGCGGGTTTCAAAAAGGCAAACAGTAGCAGATGAAAAATAGATGTTTCAGACATCACGATACCAGCATCTTACAACAAAAGTGGTGCTTATATTCCTTCATTATGTCTCTCTCCAAAACCACACACTTTTATTTTGACAATGTTTGATCGTTGTCTGATCGTTGATAGGTCTTGCCTGCACCGAGAGAGAGGTGTCTCAAGTGACGTAGAAGGAATCTGAGGAGTGCCATCTGAAAACTTGATGTATCAGGCACAACGTAATCAAAATCTGACGACAGTGGAAAAAAAATAAGCACGTGACACTCGCGACCATCCCTCTCTCGCCTATCTCTTCTCCCATCCCATCCCTTCCCCCGCTGTGAATCCACCAATTTTACCCTGGCATTTCTGATCTGGGCCTTATCTTGATCTTGGCTATGACTTGCCTTGGCCAAGGCAGGACTGAGGGGTCCCAAGAGGGGGTAAGTAGTGACAGAGAAGGAATCCGACCCATACCATCGATTGTAATCGGGGAGGGACAAGAGTTTACCCTCGCAACATGACGCCGGTCGACCTTGGGATGCTGCCGAGTTCGTAGTGGTGTCCGACCACTGTCTTTTTGGGGTCAGGTCTGGTCTCTGCTCTGGTCTGGTCTAGTCTGGCGTAGTCCTCTAGCTGTCTCTCTCTCGAGCACAGCCCGGATCTCGCAGCTCTTTTTAGGGTCTGATGAGTTTCTGAGAGCTGGTGGTAAACATGATTTGTAAGGTATCGGTAAGAAGCGCGGTGTGTGTGTGTACGTGTGTGTGTGTGTGTGGGGGGGGGGGGAGGTAGGTGTCGGGGTGCTTGTTGCAAAATATAGTTTTTAAGGTGTAGAAGCATAGTAGGGGTAGTGCGTCGTGGATGGGAACGCTTGTTGTAAATATAGTTTGTAAAGTGATACGGCTTGGCTGAGGACTTGGGTGTAGACTGTGAGCAGGGGTCAGGTTTGGTGTACGTTTATTGAATGTTTGCCGTATCGGCATGTGGTGTGGCTAAAAGATGGGCCCCTAGGCGGTTTCAGGTTAGCAATAAATCAAGCATATTTGATTTTTGTAAAAAAAAGAATAAGACAAAAAAAGAGGCGTCTTTAGATATGGTTTACAAATAAAAAAAAAGGAAGGAATAGGGGATACATCGAGAGAGAGAGAGAGAGAGAGAGAGAGAGAGAGAGAGAGAGAGAGAGAGAGAGAGAGAGAGAGAGAGAGAGAGAGAGAGAGAGAGAGAGAGAGAGAGAGAGAGAGAGAGAGAGAGAGCGAGCGAGCGCGAGCGAACCGGAGCGAGTGAGCGAGCGAAAGAAGGTCTGGAGGTGTAATCGTATGTGTTAATGCCATCTGTTTTGTTAATTGGCGAAAAATTGACGTGTTTTCCTCTATGCTTTCGGAACGATAGTTATAAGTGTAATGTGTACATATGTGATGAGTCGGAACTACGGGTGTGAGGGAGTCTAGCAAGGAAAGGATACGGAGTATTTCTACTGTCAAAGGGACACTTTTGTTCGTTGAAGACGGTCAAACAAATATGTCACTCTTTGCCTTAGCCTGTGTTTGGGTTTATCTTCTGTCTTCTCTGTCTTTGTGTGTCTTTGTTGGGTTTCTCAACTGCTCATTCCTCTTTGTTTCAGATTCTGTCACCCTTTTCTGCTCCCTTTCGTTGTGTCGACCCTTGCATCCTTTCCTCGTCCATGTCTTTCTTCCGAGCATTTAATTTGTGAATAAAGTCATATCCTTCCGGTCCCCTTCCCTCACTGCATCTGCTTCTATCTGCCTGTCAACTAAACACAAATAAAACGAATCTTTCCCTCTCCGTTCCCCCCTCCCCAACCCCCCCCCCCCCCCCCCCCCCCCCACCGCCCCCTTGCATCCTTACCTAAACTCTTACCCAACTCTTTCTCAAATATACACAAACACGCCTCTCGGCAGACGCCTACTCAGTCGCGCGCATTAACTTCCAATAAAGCCCAAATCAAATTGGGAGCGGTATTTGGACTGCACTGTGTGCACGTGCATGCGCAGGACAGGGGATTAGCACGGGGGACTTCACTTCAGCCCTCTTTCCCCTTGCCTCAAGGAGTCTGTGAGGGCCGAGATAGAGAGAGGGAGAGAGAGGGGGGGGGGCAGAGAGAGAGACAGAGAGAGAGAGAGAGTAGGGGGGGGCAGAGAGAAAGATGACGATGATGATGATGGAACTTTATTATAGAAGGATAGACAGAGAGGGAGAGGGAGAGACTAGAACGAGAGAGAGAGAGAGAGAGAGAGAGAGAGAGAGAGAGAGAGAGAGAGAGAGAGAGAAAGAAAGAGAGAGAGAGAGAGCGAGAGGGAGAGTGACAGACAGACAGACAGACAGACAGACAGACAGACAGACAGACAGACAGACATGGGGGGGGGGGGGGTGTTAGGCTTCCCTCCCACCTTTCATTGCTTCAAAGAATCTGTGAGAAAGGGAGGGGGAAAATAAGTTGAGAGGTGGAGATTGCAGTTCTTCTTTCCCTTGCACAATCACACCCCCCCCCCCCCACCTCCTGCATCCTCCCTCCTTCCGTCCGTGGCAATCAGTGAGCATTGAGGCCTACACAATCCGGCCTCTCATGTAGGGCGAGCACCCATTCAATAAAATTTAACTACGATCTCCAGTGCTGCAACTGCAAACACACCAGTCCAGAAGCTAGCTTGATCGAAGCGCTCTTCCGAGGCGTTCGCACGAAGCCGGAGTGTCTTTAGGCGCAAGAAGAGTCTGGAGGGAGTCCTTATTCTTGTGGAGAGTTTGAGGTGCAGGGGGGGGGGGGG
>NW_027128080.1:0-22500 GCF_037325665.1 Littorina saxatilis
TGTGAAGGAAATCACGAATAACACTAACAGGCAAAGTTTGATAGTGATATCCTCCACGCTTTTAGAGCGTTAACCAGAGATAATAGAGTGACGTAGCGTAAGTGTGGTGCACGTACTGTGAATTCAGCTCACTGACCGAGAGAGTTGATGTTGTGAATCGCAACGAAGATATCGTTACACTTAACCACTGTCCAGCGACAGGGAGGGGTTGTCACAGGAATCTACCGGGAGAAAGGAAGCCCGAGTAGAGCACTGAACAGTGCGTCGTGTAACCGGTCGTAAAGGAAGATAGTGACCAGATGACAGAATGAAGGATCTGAGAATCCGCCGGAATATCACGCCTATAGACTCGCATAGCTGAGATTCGACGGGATTTCTAGAAGCTAGTGCACGGTTATTTGGACCATAGTGGTCACAGGGCGGTAGAAACTGAGTAGACCGAGGTCACCAGTAGAAGGAAGTAGTAGTAAAATACATTTCCTAGTGAACAGCAATAGAAGCTGTGTAATTCTGCGTATGACCAGAATTAAAATATGTCTACAATATCTTAATTACTTAAGAGATAAGGAATATTTAGTAGACAGAGCAGACGGTGTTTTAAGTCTGCCGTAGTAGGAACTATAACTGGTTTTTGTTGACTACACACGAGCCGTGAGTTGATACCTGTAAACTAGATATCGTGTGCCTGTGAGTTACGCCGTGGATGGTGACACGCCTAGTTTTTTCCACCGCAGGAACAACACCCAATTCGTTCCCCCGCACGCGGAAGCAAAATTGTTATCTCGCAAAGGAATTGGGCTGTGAAGGTACGTTGTGGCAAATCACATTATTAAGTATAGATATTCTGAAGCAGAATTGCCTAGGCTATATGTATCATATGTAACTTATGTCTTGTTGTGTACTCGTGAACAGTGGCGTTCGATTTTCTGCCGAAGTCCGTGAAAGTTATACAGAGAGGTCTCAATTTCGTACAAGTTAACCTAGAACTACCATTTAAAGCACTATTTTAATACTCACAGTTTAATCTTCGATACCTTGCAGCCTTGTATGCGCGTTTTTGGGCACCAGCATCGTGGATAAGCTACTCTAATCTAGCGTTATTTTGTAGTACTCGATATTCAGTGGGTAAGGTCCCCCGCAGACACCAGATAAGGTCCCCCGCAATTTTGCCGGAGTGCCTGCTACGCCCCCCCCCCCCCCCCGCACATGCGCGCTGACAAAGCACATCATGCACAGCAAAACTGACCCGTTTGAAGCGTTTTTATTTGACAGATGGAGACCAGCGACCACACGCTATCTGCCGGGGAGGTGTCTGGGGAAGTAATCGACAGCTACCTAGACATCAGTAGTGAGGTGACTATAGGTGAGACAGTCCCTTTACAGACTTTTACACCGAAGAAGGTTGGTCTCCTCCATTTGTGTGACGAATGCGTATCAGCATACAAACACAAGCGAACATTGGACAATCACAAACGTGAGAAACATGGCAACGGATCTTGTTTTGTATGCATAGTGTGTGACAAAAGGTTTGGTCGACAGGTAGATTACCAGTCTCATATGAACAAGCATGCAGGCACCAAACCTTTTTAGTGTGATGTTTGCAAAAAATCCTACGCACATAAACGCAGTCTGGACAGGCAAATATGTCTGGGTGAAAAGCCGGGGTTTGAGTGCCAAACCTGTCAAAAGTCGTTCATGAGAAGAAAGTATCTTCGTGACCACCAAATCGGCTACGCTTATTTATGCAATGCGTGCATGAAGCCGCGGTTTAAGCATCGCTCTGGTCTTGCCAGGCATAGGCGTCGGGCTCAAGATGGAAACTGCTGTTAGACACCATGATTTCGTTTAGATTTATCCTGTTCTGTCGCTCCATTCACAGACAAGAAGGAATGTTGATGTTGTTTATTTCAAATGTAAAGCGTAAAAAGTATGTAAATCCCTTTTCTTTTTTCACAACACACGGAAACTTCAGTAAGTTTTTTAATGTTTACAATCTTTTTAATTTGACTGGCAAGGTTGTGATGAAAATCAACACGGTTAATATTCATTTTGAAGTTGAAACAGAATGGTTTGACAATCACGTTCTATGATTGTTTAATTTTTTATGGGCGTTCTTGAGTTATACATTTTAAAGGCAATTGTACTTACTGAATGTGTGTGTGTATGTGTGTGTGTGTATGAGTGTGTGTGTGTGTGTGCTTGTGTACTTGTGTGTGTGTGTGTGTGTGTGTGTGTGTGTGTGTGATGTCCATACATGCATAAATATATATATATATATATACTTAGTATGTGTTAATCACAGAATCCAGGCTGAAATAAGTTTGCAACATGTGTAAGGATTAGTGAAGCTGTCTTTCTAAAGAGGTTACAAGGTTGGTTTGTTTTTCAAATGCAACAGGTGTTTTGTTCTGGATAATACACTGTAATTTGAGTTTTTTGTTGGTGAAATAAAACAAATGAAAATCCAAAGTTGTGTAGCATTCATGTTTGTGCACCTGCACTAATCAAAAAGTTACAAGATGAAAGTTTACACATGTACATGTAATTCATTTTCTTGACAAAACTGTCATCGCTTTACAAGCATGTAACCACTGATGAGTATCTGCAAAGGGAAAAGAGTTCAACTTAATACAAGAATTGTGCAAAGCGATACACCATAAAAGGGTTTTATGTGAATACAAGTTCAAAACTAGATTATCTATGACATTCAAGAATAAGTGTGCTCGACAGTTTTATATGACACGCAGTTAATCAGGTTTGTTTTGTTTATTTAGACTGGTATAAATGTTAGTGACGTTTTTCCAGACCACAAAAAAAGGAAAAAAGAGATAGAGAGTTGAGTGCCTTTTGTTTTTGTTTTATAATTCTGCTTTGTTAAAAAGCACAGTCCTTCAAGTACAAACGATTCTCCTCATCATATGAAGTCTTGCATGCCTGTCAGAGTATATCTCTGGACTCAAAGCAAAAAGTAACAACCTCACAGCTTCCTGTGTAAAGTGGACATATTTATGTGCAATTCTTTCACACACACACACACACACACACACACACACACACACACACACATACACGCACGCACGCACGCACACACACACATACACGCACACACACACATACACGCACGCACGCGCGCGCACACACACACACACACACACACACACACACACGCACTAAAACAATGGTTAATCGGTGACTTATTGCTCGTGCCAAATGATGGAGTACATCTGAAGATGTCAGATGCCAATCACATCCATAATTAGTGGATTTACACAAACATTATAGCTGTATGTCATTTTTTTCTGATAACATAACGGCGGGGGGTCTTACCCTAGTGGTGCGGTGGGGTGTAGTAGGCAAATCGACCAAGCTGCGGGGGATCTTACCCCGTCAAATTTCACTGTTGATCTTTGAACCGATCGTGAATCTAAACTAAGCTAAGCTTTAACTTAAAAATGAAGAGCAGTATCCACAAGTAGTTTGACTTTGACCAGCAAAAAGATTTAAGCCCTTCTGTTGACCGTGCTTTGTGTTATTTCAACATTTTTAACGTGGGAGACCGTATTTCTGACTTGTCTTGATGACATTTCTTCTCTTATGTAGTACACGAGAGTGTAAATGGTAAGACAACTAGCTGATCCAATGCAAAGTACCGAACAGTATGATTTGCAGAACTGAAAATCGCTGAACTTGCTTGCTGGCCGCTGCGCTGCTACTAATGACTTCGGTCCTCGCTCTCTCTCGGACTCCCTTATCTGTTACCATTGTTTCATTCCAGACTGCTCTCCTTCACTCATCACCTCCCCCCTGCCCTCCAACCCTCTTCCATTCCCCGCATTCGTTCCCACGGGACTCTGCTATCACTTCCTCCTTCATTACCTCTACTGACACCTCCCCCCCCCTCCTTTTGCTGCATACCTGTCTCGTTTAAATAGAGTTTATGGTCGCTGACCGCTCCCTCTAAACTCACACTTAAACTACTCACTAATGCTCCCCCCCCTCCCCCCTAGCTGCAATTGTAGAACACTAGGCAACTGTCACTGGCTAATACACACACGCATACAGACACCGTCACACGCGCGCGCGCAGACACACACACACACACCCACACGCACGCACGCACGCACACACACACACACACACACACACGTACAAATACACTCACGCTTCCGTACCAACATACGTAGCCAAAAGGTTTATTTGATTTGGGCCAAGTAACGAGGGCAGTTTACTTCAGAGAAAAATACCATCTGACAATGACCATGAAAGATAACATTGTACAGAGATAAATCCCAAATAGGAAGTAATTAACACTCGTTATTCCGCCCAATTCAAGAAGTGGTAATATTTAGTTAGGATTGTTATGTTGTAATAGTTGAAGGTGTTTTGCGGACTATATGCAATCTATACGAGTCAATCACCTTGGGCGGCAGCTGATCTAAGTAACCTAAGTAAGCAGTGCTTTTCCAGTCCCCCATCACCTTGACGATTTCACCCGGCACGCCACAACTCAACGCCCACGCGGCGCCGCCCCGCCATCCCCTCCAGCAACAGCAGCAGTTACACGCAGTTTCTTATTGAAATCAGATCCTTTGATCGGAAAAAACCTGCGCCTTAGGGCCCATCGGTCCCATAACATGAAACATATCAGTCACTGCGGACACTGGGCATAAAGGATGTGAAGGAATTGCAGGAAGCTTAGTTTCCACGGAGCGTTCTTTACGCTGAATTGTCTTACTCCATTGAAACTGTCCGTCTCCAAAATCACCACGCGATCTCGTGTAAGCTGCTTATCGGGATCAAGATTCCCGTTGTCCTGGAACAAGTTCGATTTTTTGGAGAACTCCACAAAGAAAAAACACCAAACACGCCGCCCAAAAACACAATGTCTTGTTTACAATGTTTACATAAACATTATTCGCATCCTTCATCTGGAAAGAAGGAACACAAGGGCTTGGTCAGACATATGATCACACAGGTTCACGTTGGGGGGTCTCCCCCGGTGCCAGAAAGTCAACAGCCGCACTAACTCTTCGCGCCGCCTAGGCTCGTGAAGACGTGAAATAGTGTCAGCCATAATGTTTACACAACCGGCCACATGCACCGCCGCAATGCTACAGTTTACTTTAGCACATTCCCATGCCATTTTCCGAAGTAAGCTGTTGACATACTTATTAGTAGATCTGCCTTTATTGATAATTGATTTTGTCACAGTGCTATCAGTATGCACAATCACTTCTTGTCCGCACCACATCGGTGCCCATCGTGTCACAGCTTGTAACACAGCACATACTTCTTTAAAGTTTATGTGTAAATTGTTCGCTGCCGGCATGTCTTTTTTAAAATAGGTGTACTGCCAGTCGCCCTGCCAAAAGGCACCTGCTGCAATATTACATGCGTCCACATGGACATGCTGTTTTGCATTGTGGAAATAATACACTGTTCCATTAAATACATGCATAAAAGAAAGCCACCATTGCACATCTTTCTGGAATTCGCTAGAAAGCTTTGCTTTGTGCCGCTGCTGCTGAAGGGGTTTTATTGTGTCCAGTATCCGCCGCAGAAAGAATTTTCCTCCTCTGACAGCTTGACAGGCCCAATTAAGAGAACCCGCGATGCTTTGAAGCTGCGTTTTTGTCGCACGCTTCTTTCCTCGAAATTGCAGTAGTCGCCGCCGCAGTTGCTGCAGTTTGTCACTTCCAAGTGACAGAGTGTTGTTCCGCGTGTCGATCTCGACTCCAAGAAATGTAATACGTTGGGTGGGCCCCACCACCTTCTTCCAGCTAATGTTGAAGCCTAGTTCCCTCAATAATCTAATCAAAGAAAATAACATGTCGTTGCACTCCTCTTTTGTTGCTGCTACTAAAAGAAAATCATCTATGTATGCTAACACACCAGGCATGCCTCTCCTGGCCATGCACCTGCGAATTGACTGTGAAAGTCTATGAAAATGTGACGGTCCTACATTGCTACCAAATGGAAGTCGACTGTCAAACAAATAAGTCGGTGTCTTTTTACCTTTGAAATGCCACTTGAGTCCCGTTACACAATAATCATCCGGACTGATGCACACTGAGCGATATGCGGACTGCAAGTCGACTTTAGCACACCAATAATCTGTCTTCGCTAAGGCGCACGCATCAGAGACTGTTTGAAACTTCACTGACTCAGGGATGGAGTAATCGTTCATTGCCCTACCTGTTGGTTTGCTGGCATCATGAATTAGCCTAACGCTACCATCTTCTTTGGGGATCGCGGCTAGTGCGCTTACGACCGTTGGCTTCTTACTTGCCACTATATAATTTCCTTTTGCTATTTGATCTAACAGTTCTTGTTCTACCACGTCGCGATGATCGTACGCTGATTTATGATTGCTTTGTTCTGCTGCTAACACACATGTTTTATGTTTTTCTGTTACCCGAAAACCGTGCTGTATACCGTCTAACAAAAATTCTCTGTCACAATCGCCCTCTAGCACTGAGTGCCACATTTGAGATTTTGCACTAATAGATGCATGATTTCCCAAAAACGCACAGTCATGAGGATCTAATTGAGGGAACGGGCTGGAATAGGTGGGGCCTACCGTTGTGTTGTCAGTTCGCTGCGCTGTATCCTAGGCACTGGTGTTTGCTGTCGCCTGGTGGTCTTTGCCGGGGTGCTCCTTTCCACACGTGTCACACACGTGTTCGAACCTGCAGCGGGACCCGTAGAGGCATGTGCCTTTGTTTGTGTACTGCAGGCACACCTCCTTCCCACTGGGTCCCACAGGTCGTCGAATACCGCCGCTTCCCGTCGTGGCCTTGCCGCTTTTGTTGCCAGGAACTTGTTGGGCACGCTCACAGAGAATCACTGTGGACAGGCGGGGGTTGGGGGTTCCCCAAGCAAACCCGCTGGTAGACTGGCGCTTCCTGTACTCGTCATCGTAAAGGAGCACCGACTGCCAGGAGAATCTTGCGCCGAGCTCGCCCACCATCTCTGTATAACAGAGGTAAGCTTCGTGGTCGAAGTCCACGGTGTTCATGAGTTTTGCCATTATTTTAGCATTTGCCACGATCCAGTGGCAGGGGGATACTTTCTCCAACTTTGGTTTGTTGGCCAGCTTGAGCGTGACACCTCCCCCGAGTGTCACCTCTTCCTCCACCGCCATAGAAGCCGGTACGAAGTCAACAATTCGTAAATAAGTCTCACCTGGTGAAGCAGACTGTATGGCCATGTTGCCAAGAAGACCCTGGAGCGGTGCCACTTGGTCGGCAGCACGCAACGGCCCTCCCCCGTACTTCTGTTGCAGGTCTGCCACTGCCGCTTTTAATTCCACTATGTGGCCTCGTTTTAACTTAAGGCTTTCCAGGTCCTTTTCTCCTGCATATTTCAAGGCACTGAGGCTTGTGAACTCCTCTTTTTCCAGAACCTCAATTACAGGTTGG
The DNA here is from genome assembly GCF_037325665.1 of Littorina saxatilis. Taxonomy (NCBI): domain Eukaryota; kingdom Metazoa; phylum Mollusca; class Gastropoda; order Littorinimorpha; family Littorinidae; genus Littorina; species Littorina saxatilis. The sequence continues at coordinate 7,422 of NW_027128080.1, forward strand.
GGCAGATTTTTTGCCCAAGAAGTAAAATTGAACTCCATAGTTTTGCAGAACTGAAAATCGCTGAACTTGCTTGCTGGCCGCTGCGCTGCTACTAATGACTTCGGTCCTCGCTCTCTCTCGGACTCCCTTATCTGTTACCATTGTTTCATTCCAGACTGCTCTCCTTCACTCATCACCTCCCCCCTGCCCTCCAACCCTCTTCCATTCCCCGCATTCGTTCCCACGGGACTCTGCTATCACTTCCTCCTGCATTACCTCTACTGACACCTCCCCCCCTCCTTTTGCTGCATATCTGTCTCGTTTAAATAGAGTTTATGGTCGCTGACCGCTCCCTCTAAACTCACACATAAACTTCAATACTAGAAAGTCTGGTTATGTACTATTTTAAGGCATTAATTTGGAGACACCTACCATGTTGTTCGTCTTGCGGGGGAACGAATTGGGTGTTGTTCCTGCGGTGGAAAAAAATAGCCGTGCCACCATCCACGGCGTGTGAAGGGTAGAGAGTTTTGTCATTGCAATTGTGTACGAGATTGTCATCTCGAGTTGGTTTTTTTGCCCACAAAACTGTGAGTACTGGATTTTTGAGTACCTAACCTTTATGTTCATGATTGTGTGTATTTGTGTATTTGATGTCATAGCCATATAATACAGTGGAGGGAACGTACCTTTGGCGTTGTGTTTGATTCCTGTATGACAGCATACTAGCACATTTACATTCATTCACAGTCCTATATACAGAGTGCACATATTTGTCTATCCGACGCCTTATGTTGCAACTTTGCCAACACGATACAAACGTGTTCAATATACTCCCTCGTTTCACGCTCTCGATTTAAGACTACAGGGCATAGACTTGTATCGTTCAGTTTCGCTGTCTCAATGTGAACTCGTCAGATTAAAGTACTTAAACACTATCAAAATGCACTTCAACAATGTTATTGCATAGAAAGTTGCAAGTTGTCCCTTGAGCGAGTTCATTTAAGAATTAATCTTTTTTTAATCGATGTAGTTGCGGCAATGAAAAACACTGGCTGATGAAAAACAAATCGCGGTGTTTCCCCTTGTTCTCCTCATTGTATGTACCTTGCTTACTATTTGGTGAGTTTTTTTGGATTTGTTTCTTCTGCTTTTTTTGTAGGGTAGTGGGGTGGGGGGAGGGACAGTTTGGTTAAAGGATTTGTACTCTTAGGTAAACCATTTGCTGGTAGGCGGACCGGTACATTCCCATTATTATTCCACACACTGTGACACCCTTCCCCTCCCCGTCGGTATACGTTTTGGAAGTGTTCTGATTCCCTTGAAGTTTGTTTTTGCGTCCGATGTAGGCTGAAAACGTTGCTGTGTTGGTTTTTTTTACGCTGGGCGGCTCGCAGTAACTGAGGCTGTGTTGTTATGAAAGTAATATGGGTTGTAGTTGTTGAGTGTTTCTGTGAGTACGTGGTGTATGTCGCTGGGGCTGTTGTTGCTGTCGTCACTGCTGTTTAATGCAATATGTACTGATGGTATCCAATTTGTTGAGCAATGCTTTTGATGTCATAGCCTAACCCCCCCCCCCCAATCCCCCACTCCGTTCCACTTATTCACCCACAATGCTCGAACTATAGGCTCTTCCGCTAAACCGTCACTTATGTGGGGTGGGATAATGTTGCACGAATGATCATGATTGCGCGCTTGACCGAGTTCAACCCGAATTGCTTACCCATACAAACAGTTGTGATTCAAAACAGCTATATAAGTGACACACACGTGACTGCTTCAAGGGTTGCATACCACAGTATTAAGACCCCTACTGAACAAGTCATAGGATTCTGTTTCGTTTCGCACAGTACCCCGAATAACAGTCTGACGGCGATACATGAGCATAAAACTAATTTATTCACAGGTTTTAGCGGCTCCCAATGTGCTACATTCTACGTCATAATATATGATTATGCTTAACCACAAGTGGATCATCTTTACAAGCCGTCGCGATATAACCTTGAACGGTTGAAAACGACGTTAAACACCAAATAAATAAAAAAAATCTTTACAAGTTCTCTTCACTCCTCATTTTCTCTGTCGGTTCCCGTTTTCATCCGATTATTTTCTCGTCCAAAATAAACCAAGCGGAGTCGCCCTCCAAAATGAAGCCTTCTTAATTCTCCAAACCGGAGGGAATACTGGGTGGAGAAATCCTTTTTTTTGGAAATGACGTCAATCCGGCTTATTGTGAGAGATGAGGCAGCACTGTCGCGCCCTCATCTTTTCAATCAAATTGATTGACATTTTGGTCAAGGAATCTTCGACAAAGTCCGGACTATGGGATTGAATGCCAACTCGGCAGCGTGAAAATGAGTTAATTAGTTTGCTAATTAAAGTTGTCATTATAATCGAGTTTTTACTAACAGATTGCATCGTATTCCTTAATTTCTCCAGAATTCAAAAACATGGACATATGTCATGTTTACCGTAAAAGTGTGCTCAAAATGACAGAAAGTAAGTACTGCGTTCGCAAGCTACGGGCGGAGACGAGCGTGACGCGTCTCGGTCTTCGGGTCTTAATATAGTCTCGGCAATGACTGTTTTTGTGTGTTAATCTTTTACATTGATGCCGACAGCTTGACTGAATGTTTTTATATATTGCTTCATGCGACTTGTTTATTTGAAGTAACATCAACTCTTTGGAAAAGCCCAAAGGGCACATGTAGGCCTGTCACCGCGCGTCGACTGCTGCCAATGACTGCTGTTTACTTGGAGATGATCCACTTCTGGCTTAACGCAATGTGTTCCATGCTTATTTTACACGACAACATGGTATCGCTTATCGTAAAAATTAGGCTTGTCAAGTTGGTCGACTACAGGTGCCGTAAGAGTTCAACAAGGAGAGAAATATTAAGTGACCGTCTCTCACAAAACCAGTCGTAACTCGCACTTTGAATGCTCTTGGATGCATAAGTAAACTTTTGAATTAACAGTTTTGGAAATATAAATGAAAGCTCTTATTAGACAAATATCGTGGGAGTAATAGCTGCTTGAAGTTAGTCACTTTGCCGACGGCCATTTTGAGAACTCTGGCTGTACAGTTCTTCTTTTTTTTATTCGATACACAAACATTCTTCCGCCCATTCATACAATTTTTTTTCTTATTTTCTACAATTACATTTCTGACATAAAAATACAATCTAAATCATGAGAGGCAGAGCGCTTTTTTTAAGATCTGAGAAACAAAAGGACATAAGCGCTCCAAAATGCATACGGCATGCACAACAAAAGCAAGCGACAGTTATGCAAAAACTCTGCCTGCTCTATTCCGCTGGCTGCGAGTTCAGACTGCTTTTGTGAGAGAGGGTCTGCATGCAGTGTGTCTAACTCCTGGTCTAGTCATTGTGATTTGTTTTCTCTATTTGCAGGCAAATAGTCACCTCGCACCTGTAAATTCAGTGACGGTTTACAATGTCATTTTGTAAATATAGCAAACACAACAACAAGGACTAAAAGAACTACGAACAAGTCGACGATAACCAAAGTATGGACATGCCCACTGTTGCATGACTGTATGAAAGTGTATCTCGGCAGGCAGTATTCATATTTTCTGACAATAGACTCTTTATGTATAAAGGCGGTATCTGAAAACTGATACTCTTCCTGGTTCATATTACCTATGTAGGCCCCTGTGGAATGCTTTACATTTTGTATCAGACGGGGGGATATCACTGCGCACGAAGTTTATGATCCGAGGAAAAGCAAGAGAAGAAGACAGTGAGAGACGAAACATAAAACCAAGACCTTTCTGTGCTTGTATTAAGAAAAGCCATCCACATCTGACAATTGTGGCCACATCTGGCAGTGAATAACACCTGCATTAATAATAAAAAAAAAGTCGTTTTATACAGGGAAAGGAGAAGTTTCTTCGTTTCGTGCATTGTCAGCATGTCGATGAAAGCCAGCGGAAGACAAACATCAACGCTGTTAGTATTGAAATACCTTGAGGGGTTTTAAATGCCTACATGTGAATCCACATGCGTTACGTTTTCCGTGTGTTTCGGAGGGAATAACGACTCAAAATTCAAGACTGACTTTTCTTTAGTTACAACAAAAATCGCATTCTGAAAACAACGTTAAACTACTGAACCTGACGAGTCATGGTAAGACATGGTTATTACTTCATATGCTTGAATGCACAGCGTGAGTGCTTTAGTAAAAGTATAAACTCCTGCAGTTGTTGGCGTTCATTTGAACTGGTGAAGTAAAACCATGAAAGACAGAACAAAATAAATTGTAAGAAATATTTTTTTAGTTTTTTTGTTAAATTAGGTGTTTAGGTTAAAGCTGTTGTCATTTTATGTTTAGTTTTTCCTTTTTATGAATTTGAATACCTATTTATTTGTTAAGTATTGATAGAGATATTTTTCGATTTATTTATCGATTAATTTATTTTATTTTGCACGATTTAAATATATTTTGATTTTTGTTGTTGATGTTATATGTAAAATAAGATATTTTTGTAAGGAACGTAAATTACGGCACCTCCGTTTGCAAGCCCTAATATTTCAGAAGAAAAGCTGATTCCCATTCAAAAAACAAAAAACAAAACAAAAAAACATGAAAGACCAATCCGGGCCAGGACGTGCTTTTCTTTTTGTGCGTGCTATTTCATTTTGAGATGATTCATTGTGTCTGGCGGTATTGCATTTCAAATACGTTTGCACTGCACTGTGCAGTATTTGAGTGAACGAAGATGGCACATGGAAATGCATGCAAATTAGGATTTCCTTCACCATAACTCGTGTAACAAGACGCCACTTCGATCGTTCAGTAATGTGTGTGCTTATTCTGCTCATCGTGAGCATGCTTGTCTGTTCGGACAGAATCTTCAAAGGTTTTTGACTCACTATTGCGCTAGATGTTCTTTTCAACAAGACATTTCCGACTGCAGACAACTTTGCCATGTCGAGACATGATCAGTAAGTATAAACCACATTATTTTTTGTGCACGGTATTTACGGGACATTGCTGTGCTTTCCCGTGTAAAAAGTTCAACTCACCGTCTTGGATCTGATTACTTGCTGCGGTAAAATACATTTTTTTCACGAATTAATTTCTTAAAAAGCCCCTGGTGGCTCTCACAAAAAGAATCCACCAAACAAACAAAAAATCCACTGTGAACAGAGAGGACATAATAGTGTTGATTGTTAGTTTGTATTTAAATGAAAACTATTGATCTGACCGTTTGAATTTCACGAATCTGACCAACCTGGGGAATCCACTGTAATCTAAATGCAAACGGCACGATTTGCCTAAAATAAGCACCCCAAGAATGGTAGCTAATTAAGTCCAAGTGTAATTGCGCTTCAGGCCGCTGCTTCTCCCCGGTGTTAGAAAAAGGTGGTAGGCAACATCTGGTTGTAAAGGAAGCAAATATAAAACGTCCTGACTGTTTGTGAAGTAGACCAGCTCACCTTTAATCATTACGGAATGTGCCCAAAACGTTGGTTTTACCTCATTTGTTTTGGTTCAGCTTAATTTAGGACCAAAAGCCACCAAGACAGCTTGAGATAGTAATCAGTCTTGCCATCTATTAGCTAGATCATGGCTTCTGCGCGTGAGATTCCAGAATTCCAAACAGTCGGAAGCTCCCAGCAGAGCAAGAACACAGAGCAACCTCCTCTAGCTTTTGGCACAAGCAGTCATGCGGTTTACACGGAAGCAGACCGAACATCACACGTTCAGACCAACTCAGCTTCTGAGACCAGGACCACATCTGATATGGAACCAAACGTCTTGGGGCCGGAAAATGTAGCACATTCAAGTGAAAGTGGAGCTAAAAGCGAATCCGACGACACCTATGAAAGCTCCTTGCAAAGCGGGGCATCCCATTTTACCTTGGCAAATGGAAGTGAAAGGGAAAATTCCAGCAGTTTGACCAGCACTTTTTCCGAGTCATCAGTCTCATCGGGATCCATTTGTTTTGTGGAAGCTGAATCCCATGTGTTATGTGATTACAACAGACCAGGGCCAAAAGTTCGTGCCGACTGTGTTCGCAAAACTGGTAAATTTTTTTGTTATATTGTTGATATCTTTACCTATTTCAAACTTTAGTTATGTATTGTGTCAAGCAGCATCATTGATCGTTTGAATAGTTCGCTACATGGCAAAAAACATCAGTGAGCACAGGTCGATTCTACGTATCATAGGTCATTTTCACCTCTTTTATTTCTTTTTGTTGTTGTTACATGTACTTGAATTGTTGAATGCAATTTCAATTGTTATAGACGTGGCCAAATTTCAGTGAATCACTGTAACAACAACGTCGAGTCTCCACTGCTGCTTCCCACTGAGCTGTATATACTAAGCACAAAAAACCGCAGCAATTTTGTACCCCAACAAGAATATTCATTCAAGTGTAATGTAATTCAAACTTTGTATGCCACTCACAGCCCTCAACGTGGCTATCTGGCACACTTTTTGGATCAAAGATTTCATTTACATGGGTCACGTGACTGCCGCCCAACAAGGGTGCCCCCAAAATCGACCAAACAAAAACATAAGGTACCAATTAAAAAAATGGACGTAAATTCAGAATATGCACAACTTGGCACCGTTTACCTTCAAGCAGAAATTCAAATCAGTTATCTGGCCAGAACAATTGTTATGTTTAGCTATCTTGCGTATTTTTGACTCACATGCGAAGCAAAAGTGAGTCTATGTACTCACCCGAGTCGTCCGTCCGTCCGTCCGGACGTCCGTCCGTCCGTCCGTCCGTCCGGAAAACTTTAACGTTGGATATTTCTTGGACACTATTCAGTCTATCAGTACCAAATTTGGCAAGATGATGTATGATGACAAGGCCCCAAAAAACATACATAGCATTTTGACCTTGCTTCAAGGTCAAGGTCGCAGGGGCCATAAATGTTGTCTAAAAAACAGCTATTTTTCACATTTTTCCCATTTTCTCTGAAGTTTTTGAGATTGAATACCTCACCTATATATGATATATAGGGCAAAGTAAGCCCCATCTTTTGATACCAGTTTGGTTTACCTTGCTTCAAGGTCAAGGTCACAGGAGCTCTTCAAAGTTGGATTGTATACATATTTTGAAGTGACCTTGACCCTGAACTATGGAAGATAACTGTTTCAAACTTAAAAATTATGTGGGGCACATGTTATGCTTTCATCATGAGACACATTTGGTCACATATGATTAAGGTCAAGGTCACTTTGACCCTTTTGAAATGTGACCAAAATAAGGTAGTGAACCACTAAAAGTGACCATATCTCATGGTAGAAAGAGCCAATAAGCACCATTGTACTTCCTATGTCTTGAATTAACAGCTTTGTGTTGCATGACCTTGGATGACCTTGACCTTGGGTCAAGGTCACATGTATTTTGGTAGGAAAAATGTGTAAAGCAGTTCTTAGTGTATGGTGTCATTGCTAGGTTTAGTTATTTGACCTTGACCCTGAAGTTCAAGGTCATGTAAAGGTCAAGGTCAAGCATGTGAGTCGTATGGGCTTTGCCCTTCTTGTTGTTTTATGCCATTCCTGTTGGAGCAGATGTCGGGAAGATGAGCAGTAGAAACCGGGATTTTTGGCGTTAATTTTGAGGGGTACCATTAAAGAAGCGATGTATTTCGGCAATGTCCCCGTGGAGTGTTTGAAACATTCAGGGTCTTATGCCTATACGTACGAGACGTACTTCATGTAAAATTTCGAATCGTTGCAGATATTTGTTCAGATGTTATGCTATTTTTCGGACAATGCCGGTTTTGAAAACTCGTCGTAGGTTTGTGGGCTTACATTAACAAACAAAAACGACTTTGCATACATACAGACAAATGATTAATACAAATACTGCCAAAGTTTTATGTGAGTATGACTCCTAGTGAAAATTTGCTATTCCTGAAAACACAATTGACATGTTTTGGATGATTGCTGTGCTACAGCGATGCCCCGTCATGCGTGACGTGTTATGAGCTGCACTAAGCAATAACCTTTGTCCCTAGAATAGACTGAACGTTCCATTTTTTCTCAAGTGTTTACATGACTAGCACTTTTTAATTCGGGTACGACAATGCGTGCACTTACTTTTTTGCTAAGTTTAAATGTTGACAGATACGACATTTTTTATCTTAAAAAAACCCGATTAGTCAGTTTTGGTGGTGGGTGCTTTACAGAACGGCACGGCACCACCCACCATCTGAGCGGACAATACCGACCTTTTCACTTGAAAATGTCATTGTCAAAGTTCAGAAGAAACGTTCACTAAATCTTTACGTCATTTCCTTTCTGTCTGGCGTGGATTCTGAATCTGTCGCTCTCTGATGGACAAGAAAAATCGAAGCAACTGAAACATGGCTTATCTTGTGAGATTGTTGTGTGAGCGCAATTCACCTGTTATATTTATCACGTGAGGTGAGTGATTGGCTGACCCAGGGTACGAGAGTGCTTTGACTGACAGGCATAATCAGATAGGAGCGATCCAGCCCCAATTGCGGCTGTTCTGTCTAATTTGCGGGATTGCGTCGAAATTTCTTATAGTCGAAATTAGACGGTAATAAAACCGTTATTTCTAATATGCTGACTGATAGAAAATGATAACAAACATGTCTCACTAAATGATATCAGCATTCGCTTACTGGCTCATTTTCTCGACATGTCTGTTGTATCATTTGCTAACAGTCAGCATATTACTTATAACAATTCCAAAATAATGCTCACCTAAGCCTGAAATCCAAAATGGAATTGACGGCTTTTTCATGAGAGATGTTTATAGTTACTCATACCATTCATCGTTTGCCTTTTATTCACTCCCCTTGCATGCCGCCATTTTGTTTTTGATGCCATTTGGGAACGCGCCCTGTGAAGTCAATTTATGACAACTTTTAAGAATGTCATCGAGTGTGCTAGTTTTTATTGTTTTGGTTTCGAAAATTAGTCAAAGTTGCTAGAGAAGCCTTAAACTATCGTTTGATCTGTTTTTCAAATATCTAATGATAATACTTTTTGAGATATATTCGAAACATTTTCCACCCCAAAATGGTGCCACGTCAGTGACGTTTTGGGTATACAATCTTTTTGCGGCGATGAACCGATCGGTTGATTTATTTCTATTTTTGAGTTTTCTTAGCTTTTCAATGGAGGAGTCCAACCATGTGATTTATGTTTGTTTGTCCCCATTTTGTTGTGCACAAAGTGCGTCACTGACGTGGCACTGTTTTGTAACGTCTGTGGCACTTTGGTTCCATGTGTACTTGTTACTGGTAGATTTTAACAAATTTCTTTGTGATATTCTTTTATTTTCTAACTCAGGTAAACACAGTTGTTACTGGAGAAAGCTGAGCACAAAAAGGAGATCATTTGGCCTTTATTTTTAATATTTAGTGCAATTAAACCGAGTGATTTGTAGGAGATATGATCCCCCAAAAATTATCAAAACGCTTTTATAAATGTTTCAGGTAACTGATCATCTTAAGTAATATATCATTGGAAAGGTAAAACATTTAACTGGTTAACCTTTCAGAGATGACGTCATTAGGTTGCTACGTCATAAATGACGAGGAATCAAACTAGGTCACTTTTGAACTATGCTTCAAAACGGGGTCTTTTGTCAAGCACCATGAACAACTCCACTTCTGTGCAAGAGTGTAGCTAGGTAATGACGCAAAAGAAATTTCTACAAAGGTGAAGAAAGTTACATGAATCAAAGCTGCTTCATATTCTACAATCTGACAAAATAAAACGGAAATCAAAACTGGGGAAAAAAGGAACAACTCTGAATAGCCAAAAAGACTTCCGGGAACTCTTCAAACAAGACGAATGTAGCTGCTGTATCAAAACTTACAAAACTAAGATTAAACGTGTACATACGAGTATAAAGTGCCTGACTTAAACTTTCATATAGAACAGTCCGCAGAATTCTACACAATGACCTTCAGTTTGAAAAGTTGGCCGCAAAATGGATGCCTTATAAGCTGACAGGGAAACGGAAGAAGCAACAGGTTCCTTTTGCACGCGATCCGCTCAACCGTTTTGAACGAAGTAGACCCAAACTTGTGATGAATGTAGTCACTGATAATGAGACTTTGGTTTCCTTCTATATTATTGCCAGAAAACACAAAACAAAGCGCGATTGGACCACAATGACGTGACGCACCAAATTTGTATGCAAGGTTTTCAAAGTAGAAACAGTGATATTCGCTGTATTTTGCGATCACCAAGGTCCTGTTGCTGTCGATATTCTGTCTGCTAACAGAACTGTCACTGTCACATACTGCGCAGAAACCTTATTACCCAAACTTACTCACGAGTTCAGCAGTCAACGACTAAACTGCGAAACCCAGACTTCCCTTCTCTTCCATGACAATGCCAGTCTCCACACAATAAGGGCCGTAACTCCATTCCTTAAAGTCTAAATAATCCCATCTTTGCCTCACACACTCTACAGGCCTGATTTTACTCCTTGTGATTTCTGGTTATTCCCTCTATGAAAACAAGACTTTGTGTCAAGACATTTTATTGTTTCCAAGACATCAAAAAAGGTGACAAATCTGAGCTTAAAACCAACCCCAAATAAGGCCATCTTAAGGCGTCTACTTCGCTCAGGCACTTGTGACTTTGCATCGATGTAGGAGGAGAGTATTTCTAATGGCTACTGTAATTTGAGCCAGATACGCCAAACAGTCTCCGCGAAAATCACATTTGATCATTTTGTTTGGATCATACCTCGTAGCGCTAATTTTTATGCAACAATGTTGGAATTTAGTTATGTACAGATTTACAATTAACGTGATATTCTCGACTAACACCAACAAAAAATAAAGTGGAATAGTGTGTTGCACATTTAGGATCTTGTCAAATGTACATACTCATTTGTTTTACGTGAGTGTATAATGGTTGTTAAATTGCCGGGAAGAAAGACAGCCAAGAACGTCAAAATAATGACTGCTCAACAAAAAACCGTTTGAATGACGTTTTCGAGCTAGAATCAGGAGCCATTTATCTTTCTGATGATATGTACCTGTTTGCCCGCCACGTTTGAATGCAATATTTTTGGAAATCAAGGCGTTGTCTGAAGCGTATAAGAATAAAACCGAGTGACCTTGACCGGTGACCTTGAGAAGTGACCTTGACCCGGAATACTTTAAATATGTTTGCTGGAGGTGTATGTTTCATTAATGTGTATCAATATATGTACAAAATGTCCAATTCAAATCATTAGTTCACAAGTTATTTAGATGGGCAATCATGGTGTCGGTAGACCAACGGGCGGACCAACGGACAGACGGACGGAGAGACAAAGAGCCGAATAGTGGTTCAACAATGGCTGAGAAGATCAATAATCAGTTAAAAATCGTCCGTGTGAAACTACCTATATTTTAACACCAAAAAAATATTACTATTGAACATTGAATTCACACGTGCCACGTCAGTGACGCTCAAGTGCCACGTCAGTGACGCTACATATTAACCGCTTGTGGGAAGGATACATTTGATATTTGCAATTTTTTTCATATTTCAGTAAGTATGATATGTCTTGACTATGATCTACCAAAAATCACATGATTTAGTTGCCTAAACTCATAGAATTTTAGAATTTCGCTTAGTGAGTGAAATGCAGGTGGGCATTTTTGCCACGTCAGTGACGTTTTTTCAAAATCAAGTTAAGTACCCTTAGCTATTTTTACCTTAACATTTTTCACCTTGGGTAGGAAGGTTGTCATGTTTGGGGAAATCTCTGCACAAATTTGAGTTAATAAAAGCATCATGAATATTGCTTTTATGGCAAATAATGTCTGATTTTTTGTGCGAATGCCACGTCAGTGACGCTGGAATTGCCCTAATTAGAAGTAACTCGTGACTATATATGGCAAAACATAGTCTGTAGGCTATAATTAGATCAGTTTCATTTATATCGGAAAGACACGTTACAATAATAGAAACACATCATTCTAACAAACGCAAACCAGGGATTTACACCACTTTACATAATTATGTGTCTTATATAGGTCCAGTGATTTTAAATGATCGGTCAGATATCACATCCAATGACCCAACTCTTGTTTATATGCTTCTTGGCATGTCATATTCAAAAGTCTGTACCATAACGTCTCTATTTTTTCACACTTTTTTCAACACATTCCAAAAATGTTTCTTGCAACATGTTAGCTAAATCGATTTTTTTTAATCAATCGGTGTCCTATGTATTCAATATTTCATTTTTTATCATTTTCTAAACCGTTAATTCGATACATGAATATAGCTATTCTGAAGGACACGTGGGGGAATTCGGGGGCTGTGATTGGATGGTCTCTTCCGATCATCAAAGCATAATGCTACTGAAGTCGGCCATTTTTGCCAATATCCAAAAGCATATTGGCAAAAATGGCCGACTTTCTTATCTCGTAACTCCACACTAAATACCCCACTTCCCCTCTGAAGTATTGATCTACAACCCATGGCACTAACAGTCATGTAGTCGTTTATAACTGAGGTTGAAAAATTCGCTTCATGACGAGACAAGTATGAATACCATTCACCCAAACTTAAAACTTCGCTGTCGTCTGCTCGCGTTGTACGGATTACCTGTTCTCTTCTCCTCCCCTTGTTGCATCCTAGTTCTTCAGTTGTTTCTAGTTTTCCGTTAATGTTGTGTTTTGGTCTTCTTCATAAGTAGTCTTGTTCAAAATTAAAAAAAACCTCAAACTTCTTTTTGTTGTATACGAATGAACTAATAAAAAGCTGTTTAACAGCTGTGTCACAAGTTGTCAAATCGAGGTTTTTTTCCAAAGTCAGTGTGGCGCCTGCGCTAAACTAATGCGCATAAGAAACGGCGTCTGCTATCAAAACCTGAGATCAACGCATCGACGCAAAAACTGTCATTTTGTAAGTTTGGAACAACAAATCAAGGTCAGAACAGCTATATAATCGCTATTGCGTTTTCAGCGTAGCAATAGGGTCCGATATTTAGACTCGAACAAGTATAATGCGACTCGTCTTCGACTCGTCGGCATTATACTTGTCTCGTCTAAATATCGGACCCTATTGCTACGCTGAAAACACAATAGCTGTTAATAATGAGTGTTGCTACGTACTGCTTTTGATATTTTCGGAGTTGATGTCCGGTGATTCATTTTTAATTAAAAAAAACCATGAAGAAGGTAGTAAACACATGCCATTGCATCTCTTGACCTCTGCTCTCTCGGGCACCTCGACATCTTCACAATAAAGCAAGTCACGCCAACAAACACACAAACACTATCGAATTATACTAACACATTCACACTATGGAAGCGAAAATAAACATAAAAATGCTACTATACACCCGCTTCAGGTGATGATGGTGTGTATGTGTTTGTGTGTGTGTGTGTGTGTGTGTGTGTGTGTGTGTGTGTGTGTGTGTGTGTGTGTGGCCAGTGACATACGTGTTATTTTTTCTGTAATGTTTGCAAAATGGCAACCCTTACTATGACAACCACGTGTCTATAGCGACCAATTTTGGTCTGTTCCGTGGGTGGTCATTATAGACATTTTTGAATGTAGTTTTTTTCTCCAGAAGTTGTTAACGCTAGAGCATGAAAACATCAAGTACCTCCAGACATGACATGATTCTGTTAGATTCTCCTCGCCAGCTAACTTCCGAATCGCAGTTTTCTCACAGTTTGTTTGTCATCTCCCTCTGAGTTTCATGACACACATTCACTTGTCCATCAACTGGAGAAAACAGACAGCTATAGCCATGCTACAGGCCCCGTCATGTTCTTGAAGCTTTACGCAGCAAGCATATTCAATTATATAAGCAATTCCAAATGTGTGTTTACTCTTGTTAGACTGAACACTCGTGCAGACATGTTTGGTTGCAGATTTGTTTATCCGTTTTCAGGTGTCGCAGTTGCAGGCGTGGCTGAGGTAATCGAAAGGGTTTCTAAAGCCAAAAACCCAAGGGAGCAACGACATCACATAAAGACCCTGCAATCGTCTGTCCTGCCAAAATTGGCACAGAAGAGGAGTTTACAAGGTATTGCCAAGTGCATGGTCGTCGACGACATTGAAGTCCAGAGGACGGCGGCTACGCTGCTGCGGACCAAACTCATGCAACTTACTTACAGGTGAGTTATTAAGGATGTATCTTTCCTTGAAGAGAGGGCCGGCACATCTATAAAACTGAGCCGCCAATTACATCGCCATGCTATTAAAGACGATGTCACACTTAAATCATCGCTGTAACTCAATCTTCTGCCACATACATATCATTATTCTGATTATACTTCCACTATAGTAACTTCTACAACTGTCACTTCTGTTGCTCTTGCTACTACTTAAGACAGGAGTCTTTCCTTGAGAACAGGAAGTAGAATTGAACATGGCCTTTCGCCCAATAAACGTGTCCCAATAACAAATATAGACAGCAATGATAAACAACTGATTGAAACAAGGTTCGTTTTAATTTTACTTATTAATTCAGTGAAGATCATTGTGCAAAAGTCTGATGATACCTTTTCCAACTCGTTTGACCTGTGTGTGTGTGTGTGTGTGTGTGTGTGTGTGTGTGTGTGTGTGTGTGTGTGTGTGTGTGTGTGTTTCAGGAAAGATCCCAAACTTACTGATGAACTTTTGTCGGTGGCGGAAAGCACACACGCCGCCTTCGATCAAAGTAGCGACAAGGATGCACACGCCCACCTGCTTGGTCTTCTTCATATGGTCGTTTTATCTGCCTTGCTCACTCGATGTCCCAAGCCTTCAGAAGAACAGTGCCGTGCTCTACTGATATCGTCTGATAGAGCAGTTAAGCAGAAAGGTTTGCAATTGACTGATAAACGAAAGGTGTTGGAAGCATTGAGCGTCTTTTCTGAAACGTTCACGGCATGCCTGCAGACGACCTCGTTCCCTGCGTGGAGAAACGACGAAATGACCTCAAATGCCAAGAATATGTTCAAAAAGGCGTCTGTCACTGAACGATTGACCTACGCTTACACGCTTGTCAACGAGGTCAGTTTCTTTCATTGTCTAACAATTCCAAAATATAGTTTACTTGTTTGGTTCAGTTTATCTCTGTATCAGTTGCTTATTCCCGAAATGTTTTTGTTGTTGGTGTCAATTA
>NW_027128080.1:25000-63398 GCF_037325665.1 Littorina saxatilis
ACACACACGCACACACACACATGTCCACACACACACAAACACAAACACACACACACACACACACACACACACACACACGCAGTAAACATTGTTCATCCGAAAGTGCACATTCACAGGGTCGCGACAACTACATCATCATAGAATGCTTCTCTGAAGAGGTGAGTCTTGAGATTTGCTTTGAAAGAAGGCAGAGATGGACTAAGACGTAGAGACAAAGGGAGTTTGTTCCAGATATGATCAGCTGCGACTGAAAGACAGCGGCCACCATGATCGTCCCTCTGATACTTAGTTGTGCTCCAGGCTGTACCTTGATTCATCAGTGAAGAGGACCACAGCCCACTGCTGACGTGTCCAGAGAATGTGACGCCTGGACCAAACTCTGCGAGCTCTCTTGTGGACGAGGGTCATCTTGGGGCGCTTGGATGGACGACGGGCGTGGTACTGGGCAGCATGCAGGCGGTTGCGAACAGTCTGTGTGCTGACGTTGGTGTTGGTAGCAGCCCGTAATTGCCTTCCGATACGGTTTGCAGTGGAAGTTCGCACTGTTTGGGCCTGTCTTGTGATGAAACGATCTTCTCTTAGCTTGCTGTGGTCTTCTTTCGTCTGCCTGGGGGAGGCCTGTCTTGAACTAGTCCAGTGGCCTGGAAGCGCTGTCGCAGTCTTGTGATGACGGAGGGGGACACCACTGAGAAGCCTTCTGGCAATCTCCCGTACGCCAACACCGTCTTGGAACCACCCTATGGCTCTTCCTCTGTCCAGCAGGCTTAACTTCTGTCGTCCGACCATCGTGATGTTGTGCCCTGGTCCGCCCAGGCCCTGGCTTTTATTGAGTAACCAGTGACCAGTGTTCACAGTCAAAGGATCAAGCTTCCACGTGCAGTGCATCATTTTGTCAGAAACACGCTATAGAAAAAATGGTGAGTCGGCATAAAACGGTAACATTTTCCAACTTTTCACCAATTTTCAACGCTCAGCCACTGACGCCCGAGTAGCACGTGCAGCACACCAAGCCTGTACAACAAAGGCAGGAGTCCACTCTGTGCGTGTGTGTAAGATCAGCGTTGTAGCTTGCAAAGTTTTGACAATAGCATCGATTTGCAAAAACACATGAAAATGAAGGGTGTTCCCTAACATTTTGTGAGTAGTTTAGTTACAGAAAAAATCGTCTGCTCCGGCGCGCGCCGAAGCCAAAGTTGATTATCACGTGACACTTTAGAGTTCTTTGCACAGTAAATACATCCGCGAAAGATAGCTCGCTTGAAACTGTCTTACATATCAATTGCTTTGTAATTAAAAAATTACACAACACCATGAAAAGTCATTACAAAAAGATCTAAATATGTAACAAATCGATTTCCTCTCCAGAGAAGGAAAACAAAGAACTTCTCAGGGATAGAATGAGACCCGAAGGGAAGTAACTCATTTTTGACCTGAGTTCAGGATGCACCTTTACCTTGATTCCGACTGTTCACACACACGCACGCATGCACGCACGCACGCAAACATACACGCACGCACGCACGCACGCACGCTCGCACTCGCGCACACTTGATCGCTAGACAAATGCCTCAGTGATAGATGTCCACGAAGGGGGAGTAACTTCTAAGTGTTTACCACAGATATGGGTTTAACGTTGAGAGTTGTTGCCCTTTTAACACGAGCAACTACTGTTCTCAGAGAACTAAGGCCCTAAGTTAGGCAAGGTTAAGAACATAATTAGATGTTTGCAAATATTGAAATTGTGTATAATTAGAAATGGAAAAGAGGGTATACTATAGTTTCAATGAGGAAGGATACGGACCGCAGCACAAAAGAAGGGAAAATGTAGAAATAGAGATAAGAACCATTTACGGTAACGATTAATACACACACTTTTACAGTCGCTCTTGGATTTACTCAACGTTACTCTACTCTACTCGTTACTGGGGTTTTGTCCGTTCATGATGTGCTAAAATGATAACATTGAAGGGAAGAAGAAAAGAAATTGTGTATTCTGGACTTAAGTGACGTGGTGATTACTTCGATTTGTGTCTGAACAATTGTGTGTGCTTGTAATCACGAACATTGCATCACCATACACCACCACCGCTACAATATGTTGCAGCTTCAACCCCAGTCGGAGAGTCTGCCTACAACCACACAAGGGTTATCGTTGATCTCATCATCGATGTATTGGAGAAGGGTGCGAGTCGACCAGGATTCGACCGACTCAAACAAGAGACGCTCATCTTACCCTTTCATAACGCTTCCTTGGTTAGGACAACATTCAGTCGCTTCCTTAAGAAACAATCAGAAATTGTCACAGCAATCGCCTATGTAAAGAATCACCTCCAGAAATATGGGTTTTGTCTCAACCACTACCAACAACCGGAAATCACACACAGGGGATGTGATTGGTGTGAGCTGGAATGTACCTTCGAGGATAAAGACGCTCGACTGGTCATGCTTGCTCGCAAACACGATTGTCTGGCAGAAGATCCCGATCCGAAAAGGTGCATGAAAGGCCACTTCGGGAAGAATGAAAAAAGAACTTCTCAAATCAAAACAGAGCACAGACTTGCATCAGAAAAAGCGCGAAACTACAAGCACAACTTGGACATGCTGCTTCACCTCAGCCATGAATGCAAGCATTTGCTGAGCATGTACGCCTTTCAGTACTCGCCCTTCCCTTTCTTCATCACCGAAGCCACTCAAAACAGACGCCTTCTTCACTTATTGTTGACCCACAGGGAGGCCCGCAAGTGGCTCAAGAGAGACGTACTGCTGAAGATTCTGTGCGACATTGTGGATGCGTTGCGGTTTTTCAAGCAAAAAGGCATCGTACTGAGGAATATCACATGCTTCAACATATTGGTAAAAGCCACAAGAAGGCAACAACCTTTTCTTGACATTCTTCCGTCAGAATCTTTCATTGTGAAGGTTGTTGATTTGGGGCAGGCGCATCACATCAAAGATCTTGTGTATCCGTACCCGTCCGTTCTGAAAGGTATGTACTGGTACAAGACCAAACCCAAACGTTGCTATCGGTCTAATGACCAATAATTTTGATAAGAATTCGGTCAAGTAACCAAGTGATGATCTGATAAGCTGATCATGACTGAAATGGTCTTGCCTGTTGAATTTGAAACTAACCCTTTCTTGTGAATATGCTGAGTTTAGTTTTACACCTGTTGGGATGCTCTATAAGCTTCAAACAAACATTTACAAAAGAATAAATACACCGCCGTACCGCTTAAAAATAACAAGAAAACAAACCAAATCAAGAAAGGAACATCTGTCATAGATATTTTGCACACACGAAGTATTTCTAAGTGATCTACTCGACGACAGTTGTTGAAATAACCATTTACATTTAATAGTTTTAGTTTCAATTGTTTGCGTGAAATCTGTTAAAAATGAAGTCCATCTTTTCTAATACTAATTGGAAGCTTATATTCACAGTACCCTTTCTCCCCTCCAACATCGTATTTCTGTTATAGCAGGTTGCTTGCAGAATGTGCAAATAAAACCCTGATGAACTCAAATAAGTGCCGAAAAAATTACACTTGACTTTGAAGATATTAATGTAACACACTTTGCACGCATGTTTTTTGATTATGTTATCATATATTTTTTTAAAACTTTTTCCGGAAACCCTTAGCGGCTTATCTCAACTTAACTACTTATGAATTTCTCTGTTCTTAAAATAACAATCTTTAAGTGTTAAACACATGAGAAAACACTGCATATTCAGAACTTGGTTATTGTGTGTTACACATAAGCTAATATGTACGTGGGACATATACTTAAAAAAAAATTTTTTTTTAGATAGAAACTATTTTTCGGCACACAGAACAAGGACTTTAGAACCACATGACCTAAAAGCAGTATTTGTTTGAGCATTCATTTCTTGGTGTTTCTTAATCAGTTATTGTTAACTATACTACTCGATTGACATCTATTGATTGTAGTTGCAGTTGAAAATCAGGGAAAAATTCCAACACGCTGGACTCCTCAGGAGGCTCTGCTAGATGGCTCCTATTCGGAGAAGTCTGAAATGTATTCCTTGGGTTGTGCGGGATTCGAGATGTTTACACATGGGAATCAGCCTTTCAGCAGCTACGATTCTCACTGTACCACAGAGCAACTGCTCCTCAAGGTATAGTACGACAGAAATACATGTCTATGTATTTTATATTGGTGTTACTGGTTCGTTTCTGCGCAGGGACTTTTTATATTTAGTCAAGTTTTGACTAAATATTTTAACATCGAGGGGGAATCGAAACGAGGGTCGTGGTGTATGTGCGTGTGTCTGTGTGTGTGTGTGTGTGTGTGTGTGTGTGTGTGTGTGTGTGTGTGTGTGTAGAGCGATTCAGACTAAACTACTGGACCGATCTTTATGAAATTTGACATGAGAGTTCCTGGGTATGAAATCCCCGAACGTTTTTGTCATTTTTTTGATAAATGTCTTTGATGACGTCATATCCGGCTTTTCGTGAAAGTTGAGGCGGCACTGTCACGCCCTCATTTTTCAACCAAATTGGTTGAAATTTTGGTCAAGTAATCTTCGACGAAGCCCGGACTTTGGTATTGCATTTCAGCTTGGTGGCTTAAAAATTAATTAATGACTTTGGTCATTAAAAATCTGAAAATTGTAAAAAAAAATAAAAATTTATCAAACGATCCAAATTTACGTTTATCTTATTCTCCATCATTTGCTGATTCCAAAAACATATAAATATGTTATATTCGGATTAAAAACAAGCTCTGAAAATTAAATATATAAAAATTATTATCAAAATTAAATTGTCCAAATCAATTTAAAAACACTTTCATCTTATTTCTTGTCGGTTCCTGATTCCAAAAACATATAGATATGATATGTTTGGATTAAAAACACGCTCAGAAAGTTAAAACAAAGAGAGGTACAGAAAAGCGTGCTATCCTTCTTAGCGCAACTACTACCCCGCTCTTCTTGTCAATTTCACTGCCTTTGCCATGAGCGGTGGACTGACGATGCTACGAGTATACGGTCTTGCTGAAAAATGGCATTGCGTTCAGTTTCATTCTGTGAGTTCGACAGCTACTTGACTAAATATTGTATTTTCGCCTTACGCGACTTGTTATTTACTGAATTGTTTTCTTGGCAGGGCGGGGATGTAGCGCAGTCGGTAGCGCGCTGGATTTGTATCCATCCAGTTGGCCGCTGTCAGCGTGAGTTCGTCTGCGCGTTCGGCGAGAGATTTATTTCTCAGAGTCAACTTTGTGTGCAGACTCTCCTCGGTGTCCGAACACCCCCCGTGTGTACACGCAAGCACAAGACCAAGTGCGCACGAAAAAGATCCTGTAATCCATGTCAGAGTTCGGTGGGTTATAGAAACACGAAAATACCCAGCATGCTTCCCCCGAAAACGGCGTATGGCTGCCTAAATGGCGGGGTAAAAAAGGGTCATACACGTAAAATTCCACTCGTGCAAAAAACACGAGTGTACGTGGGAGTTTCAGCCCACGAACGCAGAAGAAGAAGAAGAAGAAGAAGAAGAAGAAGTTTTCTTGGCGACTAAAAAAATCTGCGAAACAAAATCTAGCACTCAAAAAATACCACATTGCACAGAAAGTTTCCAGACAATGTTTATTTGAAAGGTTTTGAAGTTAAGGGGAAACACTGGAGTCTTAAGCGGACATAATGTGTTTTCAAGCAAGATTTGGGTCAAATATATTAGGTACGTCTTCCTGAGTAGAAAAGTATGCCTGGTCAAACTTTTACCCCCCAGGTCTGGACTTAAAAGAGAATATTATTTCAGGCAAACACCTTGGCAGTTATGTGGTTTTAACCATAATCATTTACACAGGAAGAATTGTATCTTCAATATTCTAGACTGTTTACTATTTTAAACATGATTTCCTTCCTGTGAAACCAATCTTATACACCACCATGTCTTACACACGTCCTGGCATTTACCACACATAAGAACATCATTACGCTTGTTAGAGTTTTCAAAATGTCGGGGAAGAAACCAACATTAATGTTTACGCTTCAACTAAAATTGAAAGTTCGATGAAAGATTCAGAAACAGTTCCATTGCATTATTTAATTGCTCTTCTGAATCCCAAAATGTATAGATATGTTATGTTTTGTATGAAAATGTGCTAACATTTTTTTAAGAAAAAAACACCATAATATGGTTAATACAATTTAGATTCGTTATGGGCATGCTTTGCCGAAACTGTCTAGCTTAACCCGTCTCGGTCTTCGGGTTTCAGCTAACCGTACAGTAGTCTTGGTGATGACTGTTCCTTTTCCCCAGATTCTGGGCAATAAATCAATAAATTGATTACATGTTTTGATATATGTGACCCTCCACCACGAAATGAGTCGCATGTCACCTCGCGCGGTTCTGCGCTAGGCTTGATATAAGTCCGGAGAGTGCATGGTAACAGCGTGAGGGTCACCTTAGTCACAGGCTTATAACTCAAACAGTTTTCGCTCTTTTCTAAAACGGTTTTCACCACTGGATAGAGCATAAAACACTCTTTAGGAAAATGTACAAATATGAAAATCATGCAAAGGTGACATGCGACTCATTCCGTGGTGGAGGGTCACATATCTCTACGCATTACTTGTTTGTCTTGTTTTTGATTATAGTTGGTGTGGTATGCTGTTGCATGTGACATTACTAGTCAGTAGCAGTTGTCATAGTAGCAGTAATCAGCGGTACCACTTTTCCAATTTCAGTTGTTGCAAGAACCACGCACGGTCACACTGCACCACTGGCAATGTATCCCAAATGATGTCTTCAATCTGATCAGCAGATTGACAGACTCTGACATCGGTGGAAGACCTCAGTCGCTAGATGCAGTGGCTCAGGAATTGACCAGTTTAAGGACAGAGCAGAACGGGAATGAAGGTTTGAAGCCTCGTGTACCATTTTGTTCTTTTGCATATAACTTTTAGTTTTGCTTCGTTTTTAATTGCTTTTATACTGTTCAAAAAAAGAAACGCATAGTTGTTACTTGCCAAATTTGTTTTATTTTGGAAAAAATTAACAGAAAATCCAATATTTAGATTATTTGTTTGAAATTTGGTATGGACACAGTTGAATGCACACACAGTTCATTTGCATCTTCAAATCAATCAGTCAATCAATACGATTGGGTGCCGAGGCTGTCAAGTCAGTAGGGGGTGTGACTGCCTTGAGCAGCAACAACTGCCCGGCACCTTCTGGGCATGGACTGGATCAGATGCCGGATATCTTGCTGTGGGATGGTGTCCCACTCCTCCTGAAGTGCCTGCAATAGATCGCGGTGATTTGCCGGCGCTTCTTCTCGCCTGCGCACACGTCTGTCCAATTCATCCCAGAGGTGTTCTATCGGGTTCATGTCTGGCGACATGGATGGCCAGGGAAGCACCTGGACATGATGGTCGGTGAGGAACTGGGTGGTGAGTCGTGCTGTGTGCGGGCGAGCGTTGTCCTGCAGGAATATGGCATCCTGGTCAGCCAGAAGAGGAAGGGCGTGTGGGCGCAGAATTTCCTCCACGTATCGCTGGGCAGTTATGCGCCCTTGGACGTGCACCAGGGTGCTCCTTCCAGCGGTATTGATCGCCCCCCACACCATGACGCCTCCACCACCATGAACGGGTGCCTCATCCACACAGTTGGGCGCGTAACGTTCGTTTACTCTCCGGTAGACCCTCCTCCGACCATCATGTCGCTGGAGCAGGAAGTAGGACTCGTCGCTGAACCACACGTGTCTCCAGTGATTCCGGACGGTCCAGCGAAGGTGCTGGTTGCCCCACTGCACTCGGTTCTGGCGATGGCGGCGGGTGAGGACAGCTCCTCTGTGAGGTCTGCGAGCTCTCAAACCAGCTTCATGCAGGCGGTTCCGCACGGTCTGGTCCGATAATCGGTGTGGCCCGGGGAGAGCCTGGACAGAAGATGAGGCCGACAGGAAACGATTCCGGAGGTGGCGGAGCCGTATGAAGCGGTCATGAGCAGCAGTTGTCGCCCTTGGTCTTCCCGTTCGTGGCAAGTCAGCAACGGAGCCAGTGGCTTGAAACCTGACCCACAGTCTACTGATGGTGCTCTGGGACACGTGGAAGTGCCTGGCGATTGCACTTTGACTTTGGCCTGCTTGTAAACGACCCAATGCAATTTGGCGGTCTTCTCTGCTCAATCGGGCCATCTTTCGTCGCTGAATTGTCGTCTGATTTCTTTGTGGCGAACAATCCGCTTTTATGGGTTTTGGAAGACATGGTGAGAGCTCAATATTCCCCGAGTTTCACGAGATTACACTGAAGCATGACGAGTGGTCAAATGAGCAATTTTGACATTGTAGCCACTGATAACGCATGCGTCACGTGCAGAGCTCACTTGTGGCAATGGACGAAAGGTCGACGACCAGATAAACATTTTCTGCAGTTTGGTGGATATCCTTGTAGCCATATAACTAAATTAACCAAATATTACAAGCTATGCGTTTCTTTTTTTGAACAGTATACATTTAGTCAAGTTTTGACTAAATGTTTTTACACAGAGGGGGAATCGAGACGAGGGTCGTGGTGTGTGTGTGTGTGTGTGTGTGTGTGTGTGTGTGTGTGTGTGTGTGTCTGTCTGTCTGTCTGTCTGTCTGTCTGTGCGTGTGTGTGTGTAGAGCGATTCAGACTAAACTACTGGACCTATCTTTATGAAGTTTTACTTGCGTTTCTTTTTTTGAACAGTATACATTTTTACATTTAGTCAAGTTTTGACTAAATGTTTTAACATAGAGGGGGAATCGAGACGAGGGTCGTGGTGTATGTGTGTGTGTGTGTGTGTGTGTGTGTGTGTGTGTGTGTGTGTGTGTGTCTGTCTGTCTGTCTGTCTGTCTGTGCGTGTGTGTGTGTAGAGCGATTCAGACTAAACTACTGGACCTAACTTTATGAAGTTTTACTTGAGGGTTTCTGGGTATGATATCCCCAGACGTTTTTTTTCTTTTTTTCGATAAATGTCTTTTATGACGTCATATCTGGCTTTTTGTAAAAGTTGAGGCGGCACTGTCACACCCTCATTTTTCAATCAAACTTGTTTCTTTCTGCTTTGATTTAGCACCTGGAATAAGCCTGCGCTAGCGTTCTAAATATGTTATTGTTAAATTGATTTGATGACATCAGCTTACAAAACACGTGATAAAAAGGCGGACAAATGTTTAAAAAGGGAAAGTTTTAATTCTTATCCAAGAGCTGAAAGTGAAAGTGGTGCTGTG
Organism: Littorina saxatilis; assembly: GCF_037325665.1. Lineage (NCBI taxonomy): Eukaryota > Metazoa > Mollusca > Gastropoda > Littorinimorpha > Littorinidae > Littorina > Littorina saxatilis. Next base: position 34,223 of record NW_027128080.1, read on the forward strand.
ACTGTTGTTTCGAAGATGGTCGAAAGAAATTCCGAATGTTTTGTTTTCTTTTGAATTACACGTGCAAATATATATACAATTTGTTAATTGTTGATTTTGAACGTTGTTGATTTCGAATCTGAATTTAAACATTGTGTTTCTGACTACAAGAGCTTCCTTTTGGTTTCGTACTCATCGTGTGATTATTCAGAAATGCGTTTGTAAAGAACAGGTAAATGATGTCAACGTGTCCAAATTGATTACGTAATCAGAGAAACAAATGAAAGTACAGACATGTAAATTCCACCAAGGCTTTGAACCCACTTTGAAAGCAGCTGGAATTTTGGACTGTCTCAAATATAATATATATATTTCTACTCCATACAGTTACGACACATTGTTACATTGGTCAAATAATTAAAAAAAAACATGAATTTTCAGACGTTTACACAACCATTGGACTTGGAGTCGCCACTGACTATCCCATGAGGTACCCAAAACTGAGTCAGCAGCAACTTGAAAGACAAAATGAGCCTGAAACAGTAAGTTACAGCCAAAGAAGACTAGCTTCACACCAGTTTTGCATGAAGATGTCTACCAAATCGAGGGAATAATTGCAAAGATCTAAATGTATTTTCATTTTATTTAAAACGAAACCTAGTAAAGAAATGTGAGGGTAGTTTGCCAATGCGGGAGACGACTGCAGATCCAAGACAACGTGGCCGGATAATAAGGATCAGAATGTCTGTTTAATAGAAAAGATGCATTTTTTTATGATACATTTAAGCCCCGCCATCGACATGTTTAGTGCGAGCACTGATAATGATAGTGATAAATGATAGTGAACTAAACCGCCGTTTGTTGTTGTTGTTGTTGTTGTTGTTGTTGTTGTTGTTTATGCCTGTTGCGTTTGTGTCTCGACGATGAAATCATGGTTTTACTTAAGCGTAAATAAACCCAGAACATGTAGAAGTGTTTGTATTATGTTTCATGTGATGATCTAAGGTAAAGGTTAAGGGTGTCATTTGACCATGTTTGTTCGTAGTGGAGCAAGATCTCAACTTCTCTAGGTCAAGCTTTATGAGAGCAGTGCCCATCGCCTCTCCCTCATTGCCTTCCCCTGCATCGGTTCTGAATAGGGTTAGGTTCCAGCTGGGTGGAGCTCTCGGGTATTTTGAATTTATGTGTATGTGTCCCCGGTGTGGTCGATCCATGTCCATGACCGCCAGCGTGAGAGGCAAGCGCTCTAACCACTATGCCAACTCTAGTTCTCACACCATCTACGATCTACACCAATGGGCGGTCTCGATTAGCAGCTATCATCTGCTGAAGGGACATTAAAACCCAAAAACCAAACAAACACCAATGGTTTTACATTGTGATAGCCTAAAGAAGTTTTATTGGCTTTTTGTGCTCTTAGGGCTAGCCCTGTGGCAATCTTAAAACAAACGTAGGGCTTATGTCCCACTGCTCTGTGCGGAATGACGTCGTAGGGTGGAGGGATGGGTGGGGATCCGTGACCATGTTAGTGAAGTGACCAGAAACATTACCACCAGCATTAATGGGAAATAGGCCTACACGGTCACCCCCCAAAGCAAATGCAACCCACAACAATGCTAATTTCTTTTACATCTGTTGACCGAATGACTTCATGTTTAGTGTACATTATCTTCAGCTTATGTATGATGAACTCCCGTAGTGGCAAGTTTGTAAGTAATATAGTCTGACTTTGGTGCAAATTCAAAACAGTTTCTAAACAGTTTCGGGGATCGACTCAACAAGGTTCGAAATTGAGTGGTAGCCAATCTGACCTGATTAAAGCCCCAAACCCCCCAATACGGCGTTTGTTTGTTTGTTTGTTTGTTTGCTTAACGCCCAGCCGACCACAAAGGGCCACCCAATATGGCGTTACCATACAGATTGCTCAACATTTTTCATAACAACACAAACATTATATTGCATTTATGACAAGACAAACAACCATGCAACACAAATATCCCCCATCATGCTAAGGGGGATAATCAATAAAAACACAAGACTTATGATCAGTCAAGTTCATATTTACTAGACTGATAAGAAGATAACATTTGTTTGGCATGAAATGGGCACGGATTGGCGGAAGATAAGCAGTGGTTAGGGGGTAACTGCTTTAATCATGAAATTCAACCCCAGCTGGCCCCAGGTTAGCTGGCAACAACGGGTCTCAGCTCGGCTGAAAACCTTCATTTACAAACCTGAGTCAGCATGGTCGGGGTGTGAAACCATTACCATGTGCTTACTTTACGGCACCCATGCTGCTGTTTACGGTGCTTTGCTACCAGACCCAGTCTTCAGATCTTCTGGCCACATCCCGTGGTTCGCTTGGGCTCACACTGTGGACCCTGCCTAAGTCCGGTAACAATCTACCAAAATACAGCAGAATGCAGTGTCCCCCTTTACCATGCTTATCTCCCGCCACTAACAGCTATGCATTAGGTGTTCCGCCAATCCGTACCCTTGGGACGTTTAATTTAAATAATGTTTGCTAGTTGCTGCTCAAAGTTTAGTTTAAATAGTTCATTTCCCCCTTGAGGTGGACGCCATCAGGGAGGAGGCAATCCATGCCAATGTTCTGATGGTGTATAACTCTGCCGTTCTCGTTTATAATTCGGCACTTGGCCCTTCGATTGAGTCTACGTCGCGAGTTCTCAGCACCTTGCTGGGTGTGGGCATAACGCCATGCCCCACGGGGTAGCATGTCCGACCCCACCAAGATCACCGCCGGGTAATAGGCCTTGATGAAGCAGACAAGTTCATCAAGTTCCTGCAGCCACTGCTTCTGGTCTACCCGGGCGATGTCGTTCGCGCCCATGTGCAGGACCAGGTATCTTGGTGGGGTTCTTCGGATGGTGCTGAGCAGCTTGGTGCGGGCCTGGGGAAACCCAAGGCCCGGCTGTCCCGCGAGCAGTACAGGCAATGGTAGTCGCAGGTCTTGCCGCGATCTGTCCAGGTGTTGCTGCAGCCTGGCTATTAGGCTGGACCACACTAACATGATTCCTGGAACTTACATGATAAATTTTCTTTCTCATTTAATGTATATGAAACATAATTCACTACATAACTACTGTTGACTTTGTATGCTATAGCTGAATAGGATCTTGATTACCTCCCTTGCCCCACACAGCAAAATTGAACAGAGGCGGTGAAAACCAATCCTCAAAATATAAATTCCCCTACCCAATAAACAATGGTGCTGCAAACTACCCATGCAATACTACTTACGCATGACTAGGTATCGCCAGAACGCCTTCCATGCTGCGGAGGTGTAAACCAATCCGCCCAGGCCACAAACAAAACTATTAACACCTGACGAGAACACAGCGGTGGTTGCTTACTGCTTGTCATAAAATCATTTATGGCTATAATAATAATTGGGTAGACATCTCAAGTTATTTTGCCACTGATACACCGACGTCTTCTTTTTTCCAGGGGATTCCACCTGCGGTTCAAAGATTCATTGAAAACGGAGGTACCAGTGCTTCATATCAAGAGTGTCTTTGCATGTCTGCTACACACACACACACACACACACACACACACACACACACACACACACACACACACACGTACACACACACGTACACACACACACATATACATACACGCACACACACACGCACGAACATAAAAGCAAGAGAAAAAATGTACAACTAAAAAGGAACACACACACACACACACACAAACACACACACACACAAACACACACACACACAAACACACACACACACACACACACACACACACACACACACACACACACACACACACACACACAATGTTGATATTAATTTAGATACAAAATGATAACTTGCTGAAAAAAATGCGAATATAATAAAGTTTGATTGCTGCAGTGCCTGAAGACACAAGGAACAAGAAACGCAGGGACTCTGGGAAATGTAAAGTGACGAAAGAGGAACTCCAACCTCGGGACAGCATCACCATTGAGCACAAGGTAACAACGTACGATGAGAGCTTAGTCGATATCAAGTCTTTGTGTTTGATCACGTAAGACAGTTGTAAAAGATGGTATGTTGGTCCATTTTCGCAAACGGCACACATCCTTCTGCCCCAGAACGTGATAACGGGAATGTTAATTACATTTTGGCGGGAGATGCCAACTGGTAAACCGCATAAAGATTCGTTTGGCTGGCAACAGTTACGGTACGTGGTAATCTGTGAGACAGTTGTGCAAAGCTTTTGAGTGTTTATATTTAAATTGCAATACAAATAAAAATCGTTGCTTCAGCAAGGCTGTGACCTGCACTGCATCTTTAAGAAACAAATTATTGAGTTTTGCTAACAAGTATGTACTGCATTTAAATGATGAGAAGTTAATGAGTATCATTAAAATAGCTGCTTTATATCGAGCTGACGTAAAGCTGATAGAATTAAATTATTTAAATTATGTTTACGGCGCCTAACCCTCTAGGGGGGTCCGCCCCCGCGGAATTTTTGTTTTATCCAAAGAAGAAAAATAAAACTATCTGGTGCATCCTGAGCCAATAAATTACCTCTTTTTTTTGGGGGGGGGAACCCCCCCCCCCCCCAGATCCGCCCTTGTTGACCTTGATTTGATCTTGACTTGACTAACCATATTTATTTTAAAAAAATTTAATCTTGACCTTGATTTGAGTTTAACTTCACTGATTTTTTTAATTTTGCACAGACCTTGATTTGCTTTCGGTAAAAAAAAATCACTTTTTGCCCAACTTTTCCCCAACTTTACTTTAGATCTGTACTCACATTACACCAATTTAGAAATACTGTACCCGTGTGGACAAGTTCGGGGGAAAAGTCCGGAGGCGCTGGACCCGAGTACTCTTCAGACTGGCTCGCTCCTCCAGTATGACAGTTTTTGTCTTGTGCACGTTTAAGACCAAGTGATTGCTCTGTGTGAATTACAGGCATTCCCTTTGCTTTATAAATACATTGGCATGCGAGCAGAGGATGTGCGTGGTGACTGGTACCGGGACGCTTCGGCACCGGGACGCTTCGGTACCGGGACGCTTCGTGCCCTACTGCGCGTGAGCGTCCCGAAGCGTCCCGGTACCAAAGCGTCCCGGTACCCCTGTGACGCGTTATAGTGGGACGCTTCGGTACCGGGACGCTTCGGCACCGGGACGCTTCGGTACCGGGACGCTTCGGTACCGGGACGCTTCGTGATGTACCCCTAATGGATACAGAATAATAAGCGTGACGCAGATCCACAGACGCCATAAAACAACCAGGTGTTATCATATCTGTTGCAGAAGTCAAACTTTCCATTTTGAAATGCTCATATGCAACCGATTCATTAAATCGCTTTAGATTCAGTATCAGTCTGAACGAACCATCTGGTTTCCTGACAAGAAAGATAGGAGAAATAACTTGGTGTTTTTCATTTACACTCTTTTCAATGACACCAAGATCAAGTAGCTTTAGAATTTCTGCATCCATGACTTTCTGCTGATTTCCTTGGACCTGATTTGAACTTGCAGAAATGTTTGACAACTGATCATAGTCAGTAATGGGTATTTCAGCACCCTGAACCATACCAAGTATGAATTCATCTGATGTAATTTTTTGCCATTCTTCAAGATATTCTGTCAATCTACCTGCTTTGAAATGTAGTGGTCTGTGTATTCCTTCACTCGGTGTACAATCATCACTTACCTTACTTTGTGGCTTTAATCTTGAGATCTTCTCAGAAAGTTGCGGCTCCTGCCTCGCTGGTAGCCTTGTGTCCTGCCTCTCTGCGGGTAGTACATAGCACTCCTGGCTCTGCCCCTCCCCCGAGGGTAGTACTGGCTGTCCCAGTTTTTTGCATGTGGAAAAAACTTTCTTCCTTTCACCGACTGGGTGAAATTTTGCCCAAGTTTTGATGTTGAGTCAATTGTTGCACACACATTTTTCAAGTCATCCCCGAAAAGCTTGTCGGTTTTCTGTATTTCCTGTTAACTTGAGAAGCCGTGACAATCTGGGCTCTCCTGTCCACACTTATATCGCTACTGGCCTTCAACACCAATCCAATAGCGTCCATCAGGTCTTTAACCCGAGACTTGGCCACAGCATCTTTATCAGCCAGACACGTATCCGTCACACTCGCAAGTGCACATACAGCTCTCAGAAGTGTTTTCTGGATTGACTGTGCCCGTAGATCCTTGGACTTCGCAGAGTGGTCCATAATGTCCCAGATTTCAGAGTTAACACGTGGGACCATGATTTTGCAATTTTCCGGGCGCCTGTGTTTTGCGATTTTTTCTTTTAACTTTTTGTCACTCATTTTCCCTTTGAACATTGTGAGAATAACCTCACCGAGGTCTGTGTTAATTTTTGGGCCCACATCTTCTTCATTTTCATACTCTTGTGCAATGTCTTTCAAATCGAGATCATCGTTCTTACTCGTGTCGAGTGTGTTTTGATTCAGGTTTACAAGGCGATTTACCCTTTCATCCAAATCCAAGTCTTCGCTGTTCTTGAATCTTTTCTGAGTAAGCACCTGCTCTCCTTCATCATCATAGTCCGTTACTTCACCCTCTTCAGAGTCGGATTTATATCTAGCCTTTCGTGACATGTCCGTGTCGGAAGCACGTTTTGAACTTGATGGTTTTGCCCTCTTTACGTCAGGTTTCTTTGCGGTTTCAAAAAACCTGGTTAATTCGGCTAAAATACGCTCGTTGTGACGTTTCATAGCATCAAAATGTGACACAGGCATTGTCACTGTTTTTGTCACTAACGTGTCGTCCAGTAATGTTATTTCTGTTTCTTGATCCACATCACTAGATGCATCATGAAGTTCATCTTCGCCATGTGGCCGTTTTTTCCCCCGATCACGAAGTCGGTCAGAGTCAGACATATTGGCCTCAAAAGTATAGGAAAACTATAACAAATACTCCAGAATTACTTGAAAGAACACACAATCAACTCTCAGCGCCAAAGAGAAACACAATAGCTTGCGATGAACTAAAACAAGTTCGGATTTACGTCGATTTTGTCAGAGCAAAAATCGACACACGTTCGACCGCCATTGAACGCGCGTGATATGACCGTCCACGCTTGCGCGTATCTCGTATATGACGCAGTTTTCGGGAAACTGCGTGAAGTGGAATTTATACATAAAGACAGCCTTATTGTATGCAAGGTGGGTTTATAGGGGAAGGAAATTAAAGCTGTTTAACTTCATTTCTGTAGACATGTGCGATTCATACAGGATAAGTTTTGCAGCACGACGGTACAAAGAATAGATTTTCAATAAGTGAACATCACTGCAGCCATCCCACAATGTGGAAGCAAAATTAATATGAGGCATTATATGCGCATGAACGAACATTTCTAATGTTTCAGACTTCGCATAATGTTTGAGTTTTGACAACAAATACAAATTCCTTGATAACACTTTGCAGAGGTTGTTTATATGTGTTTGCCATTTCATTTCTTCATCGACAGTTACACCAAGTATGCGATGTTCTTTAACTTGCTGTATTTGAGTTGTACCTAAGGACAGTTGTAATTTAAGAGGACTTATCTGATGCTTTTGTCTTGTGGTAATAACAATGCTTTTAGTTTTTTCTGGGTGCAGTATCATGGCATTTGATGTGCACCATTTCGCAACTTCGTCCAAAGTGTTCGTCAGGGAAGAATTTACTGATTCCAACGAGGTGTTACTGGTATGAATAGACGAATCGTCTGCAAAAAACTTGCATTTGACTTTATCATCCAATACATGTAAAGGCAAATCATTAACGTAAATACAAAAAAGAATAGGTCCTAATACAGACCCTTGAGGGACGCCATGTTTTACTAGTGCAGTAGACGAGTTCTGGCATTGTAGAGAATTCGTCTACTGCACTAGAAAAACATGGCGTCCCTCCGAGAGAGAGAGAGAGAGAGAGAGAGAGAGAGAGAGAGAGAGAGAGAGAGAGAGAGAGAGAGAGAGAGAGAGAGAGAGAGAGAGAGAGAGAGAGAGAGAGATGGACTATGCGCTAATTATTCTGCATTTAGTTATACACTTTGACAATTCAATCTGTTCTTTTCAGGACTGGGAAACTATGGTAGTAGAAAAGGTGACCGAGAACTGGCAAGTGAGTGTTTTGCCTGCACTGGTAGCAAACGATCCCTTGGCGGGTGTGACGTGCTGGACTTCGCAGAAAATGATTGATTCTCAGCCAGAAAGTCCTCTGCGGAAGCATGTGGGTGCAGTGAATTTGACTTTCATCTGTATGAAAATGGGTCGATGAAATAGCAAAGTGTGTGTGTGTGTGTTTGTGTGCGTGTGTGTGTGTGTACACGTATGGGTGTATGTGTGTGTGTGTTTGTATGTGTGTGTGTGTATGTGTGTGTATGTGTGTGTGTGTGTGTGTGTGTGTGCGTGTGTGTATATATATATACCTTGAATTGAAACCCTCCCAAAACCTAATTGAAGCCCACCATCGCTTTTGCTCCGCCGGGCTTTAATCAGGCTTTAGTCGGGCGTCACTATGATAGGCTTCAATTAGAAACTTCGAGGTCATCATGTTAGATTGACGCCCGACCAAAACCGTAAATAGGCAATATGTGATTCGATTAGTTACTATAAAGACTTTGCTTGAGTGGCTCGATCCCGTAATCTTTTCGTGTCATTTGAACAACGTATAACTTGTGCAGTTCGACACAAATCGACGAAAACAGTAGTGCTTATGACAAGAAGTGATTTGTGACCCTCCACCACGGAATGAGTCGCATGTCACCTTTTCATGATTTTCATATTTTTACATTTTCTTAAAGAGTTTTTTATTCTCTATCCAGTGGTGAAAACCGTTTTTAGAAAAGAGCAAAAACTTTTCGAGTTATAAGCCTGCGACTTAATGGTGACCCTCACACTGTTACTGCATGGACACCCCCCGGACTTATATTATGCCTAGCGCAGAACCGCGTGAGGTGACATGCGACTCATTTCGTGGTGGAGGGTCACATATTGGCACAAGGAACACGTGAAATTCATTTTGCTACGGGTCGATACCACTATCTTTTGAAAACAGACTGACAGACAGACTGACACAGACAGACAGATACACACACACACACACACACACACACACACACACACACACACACACACACACACATACGCACACACACACCCCGTCGCGATATAACCTTGAACGGTTGAAAACGACGTTAAACACCAAATAAAGAAAGACACACACACACACACACACACACACACACACACACACACACACACACACACACACACACACACTTACATGCTGACTGTTAGCAAATGATAACAGAGATGTCGAGAAAATAGATATGAGCATGATATCATTTTTGAGACCTAGTCTAAGATATAGGTAGATATAATATAATATTGCTATTTCATATGTTGCGTAGATTTCCATTGGTCAGTTGGGCAAAACTGAGCTCATTGCAAAAGTGATGTCGAGGACATTTCCGTCGATATCAGTTTTGATATCGACGACCTCTTCATTGCTTCCCCACTTCAAAAAACCTAAATTTAAAAACAAAAATAATATATGTGAAAATGTAATTATCCCAGAATTTAGTTGAGCAAGTAAATAATTACTTTTTGAAAGATAAGACATTTTGAAATACTGGAAAGTACAAAAAAAGAGTGAAAAAAAATCAGAGGGAAGGATATGGAACAGCCAAAACTGAGACAAATACTTTTGTAATTTCTTTACAGTGAATAAAAAATGTCTAGAGAAATAGCAATATATCTAACATTAACGGACTGTGTGATGATATCTTCTGCAATTGGTCTGTTTCGACAGTGATATCAAAATCTCGACCTCCGGTCTCGATTTTGATATCAATGTTTCAACAGACCATAGCAGAAGATATCACACAGTCCGTCAATATTGGGTATTATTTGACGTCAATTGAATCACGCAATTTAACTTGATTCTTCAGAACTTTGACTTTTTTAGGTGAGCATGTCGGCATTGTACACGAAGACAATACGTCACGCTGATGTTGTTTATTCAAACATTTACTTTGTTCTCTCTCTTTGGCGTAATGTACAAAAGGGTCCCGGCCTGACTGCTATCACAGTTAGCGGGTCACCTAGAATCAGTTCTGATTCGTCAAATAGCCATAAGGTGCACTGAAATTGTAATAAATAGTAATAGAGATACGCACACCATTCTTTTCACTGGCACTTGTTTTTGTTTGTGAGTTTGACAGAAATTGCAGACGTCGCTAGTTATCTCCATTTTACATGGTAGAGTACCAAAGAATGATCAGTCCCGTCATCCAGTTTATTTTCTGTCTGCAGAACACAACGTTTCGCTCCTCTTCAACAGCAGAATCTTCCAAATGCAGCCAGTAGAATCTGTGTTTTCTTGTTTCAGGAGAGGCATTATACGCGCTGCATAGACTTGATATCAGCCGCAAAATCGGATCTGTTTTGGAACAATTCACGGTTCTCCAGTGATCAGGGCTATGAAGGTGCATGCTCACCAGATTTGTCTGGCAGGTGTTACCAGGTTTTGCACTCTTTGACTCTCCAGCTGATGATATTGCACGAGCAGGGGTTCTGCCATGGTGATGTCCGGGCCGCCAACATTCTCATTGACCGCAATAGCGGAGAGGTAAGGTTTTTAGACTTGTGTACGAGAATCATAAGTCAAAGGAACTGTTTGAAACTTAACCATACGAGCAGTCTCCATTTGCGTGCTATAGCATTGCAGTAGTTTGGTACAACTCAACAAGCATATTTTTCATGACAACTGGCCACAAAAGCTGGTAGCGTGATTTGCAGTCGTGGAGCTGTTTGAGTACCCCTACGCACTCCCTGTATGGAACATGAATTCTATTTCACTCTTTTGAAGTTGTATTCACCTTTCTAAATAGTGATTAACAATCTTTGCTTAAAGTTGTAGTATATTTATGAACATTGGGAAGAGGGGGTCGGGGTGCTCAAAGAAATGACCGCAAAGACGGCACAGAGTCTTAAGCCCGTCCTAAATTGAGCACGAAGTCGACTTGGCGAAGCTACGAGAAGTCCTCATACCGAAAACCCGCAGCTGCAGCGAGGTACTTTGTACCCTACTTCGCTGCGCAAGTCAAGCTGCGCCGTAGCTCTGCGACAAAGTTGTTCTTTTTGATAGAAGAGTGATTTGTGATTCAAGATGGACGTAGAAATCACACTCGAAAGAGCAGAGTGCATTCCCTTGGACTTCACAAATTCTCGTTCCGAAAGCTTGGCGAAGTGAGTTACGCGAAGTCGACTTCGTCCAAATAAGGACAGACTTTAGGATACCCTTAGCGTAACTGACAATACACCGCGACCCCCCACCCCATTAAAACAAAAACAAAAGCGACCCCCCACCCCATTAAAACAAAAACAAAGGGTATAAGTTTGTCAAGGAATTTTGATGTGCTGCTAACTTATTGGTCCGGTGTTTGCTTTTTCGTGTACGGGGTTTCTACATTCGCACACTCATTCACACATGTTTACACACACACAGTCATACACAAACATACTCGTGCATACGGTATGGTGACAACACGCACTCGAACAACACACACGGCACACAACGGATGAACATTTCAAACATTTCGCTATTAACTCAAATCAAAACATAATCATCATACAACTGAAATACCTAGGTTATAATAAAATATCTCTCGTCACACAGAACACACCTTCTTCTTCTTCTTCTGCGTTCATGGGCTGAAACTCCCGCGTACACTCGTGTTTATTGCACGAGTGGGGCTTTACGTGTATGATCGTTTTTACCCCGCCATTTAGGCAGCCATACGCCACTTTTGGGGATGTATGCTTGGTATTTTCGTGTTTCTGTATTCCACCGAACTCCGACATGGATTACAGGATCTTTTCCGTGCGCAATTGGTCTTGTGCTTGCGTGTACACACGAAGAGCGATAAGGCACTAGCAGGTATGTACACCAGTTGACCTGGGAGATCGGAAAACAATTCCACCCTTAACCCACCAGGCAGCCGCGGCCGGGATTCGAACTCACGACCTTCCGATTAGGAGGCCGACGTCTTACCACTGCGCCACTTCGCCCGTCCACAGAATGCACCGTTCGGCACTGTATCAACACACTTTCTTCATAATCCTCCGAATGTCTACAAAACAGCCAGGAATCACATCACTGCCGAAAGTCCTTGAAGTTACGCACAGTCCGAACCGGCGAAGCACACTGCACAAGATAATGTCCGCTTTCATATCTCGACTCTTCTTCCAGCTGCACGTATTAAAATAAAGTCCAAACTACTCTAATTAACAAAAACACATTCATCCCACACCACAACAAACACATCCGCTCGCATCAGTCATCCCATCGCTCTCTGACGTATCACGCTTGCACGGTCAACCTCTCGACCACCGCATTTACCCAGAGGGGTGACAACATTCGACGCCTCGCACAGCTCAGCCGTCCCTCGCTAAAAACAAAACCCTGATCTTACCTATTTAAATTAGGCGAGTCGGCTATTCCGGACAGACAATTTCAATAGGGTTTTGGGGACTGCTCGGAAATAATACTTATTCCACAATAGCTCAGGGGTACCGTGATCAGAAAACTATACCACCAAATTTTCCCTTGACAAGTTAAATATTATTTTGCGATGTTAGTTTTTTATGCTCATCTATAAATTATATTTGCATCTCAAATGGAAGTTAATATGTGTATTAAAGACTATGGCTACCTTTGAGTCACTGTGACATAGATAGTAGGCCTATACACTAATCTTTTATTACTCTGTGTTTACTACGATCTTAACAACATTTATAAAAGCCTTCATAATTCTTCATTCTATATAAAATATTTGTTGTCTATTATTTGTAGATACTGTTGTATGTGCTTCAACCAGGTCGTGTTTCCTCGCATTGGGAGAACGTGCCGTCTCCCATCACCGGGCGCCAATGTTATTACTGACATCTTTGAAGACAGTCTTCGTTGGTAAGTCAGCCCAACTTGTACTTTGTATATATCATTATAATAGATTGCAAAAGATAGAGCAACGTATTCTTTAATGTTGAGTCATTCACATAACATTAACGGGAAGGCTTTATACTTCAGATGAAGTTTACAGGGCCGTAGACGGCAAACTTCATATTATCTCGGTGACTGCTATTTCTAAAGCTTAGTAATGAAACAGAGGTCAACATTGGAAAAATAACACAACACAGGTTGCTAACGTGTAAGGCTTCATTTTGAGACAAGGAGTCATTATTTTGGAGTATAATACAGCTGACTTAAATTATCGGCTAGACATATAACTATGTACGCAAAAAATACCTCGGCACTAACACATACACAAACAATGCATGATCTGCTGACTCAATTTTGTGCGAACCTTATAGACTAGATTATATGAGCCTGTATGTGTTTAAGTTTGGTTGATTTGCATGATGATGATGATGCTGATGGTAGCGGTGATGGTAATGGTGGCAGTGGTTGTGCTGGTGATGTTGTTTTTTGCGGTTGTTGTTGTTGATGATATTGATGATGATGATGATGATGATGATGATGATGTTGATGAAGGGTGGCCCCAGAAGTGGCTCTGTCCTGGGACTACGAACATAGTTTGTGCAGCCAAGCAGCCGACGTGTTCAGTTTGGGCACGACTGTGTATGAAACGTACAACATCCGCAATGTGTCCGCCAGTAACCCTGACGCAGAAGAAAGACACTTTGCTCCATTCTCATCTCATCCAAAGAACCAGGTATATTTTACTTTTAATATGGTGAAACAACATAATCTGCGAATGACGATTTGTTGCCACAAATTTTCTGGCATAAGTATGAGATACGTGCGTCTGAGAATTGGGATTCTTGCTGTTACGTGTGATCTGTTACACAAGTAACTTCTCTTGCACTCTGAAACATTGGATCAAACGTGATAAAACAAGTCACGTGTAGCAATGTCAAAAAATGTAGTCTGAATGGCCTGAAACTAACAGATCAACACCGAAAACCTGTCCTGACCGACTGTACAATTAGGCTTCGCTAGCCGAAGTCCCGAGACGTGCCCCACCCGGCTCCGCGTGCGGACGTAGCACCCAGTTAACCTATGTTCTTTAATAATGAACACACTTTCAGAGTAAATATAACATACCTTTATAGTTTTTGATTCAGAAGAAGGTAAAGAATACAATGCAATCATTTCATCACATCTGTTTGAGTTAATTTGATTTTAATGACAACTTTGATCAACACATTTGTTAATTAAGAAAAGAAGTCGGTGATGAGTTGATTCTTTACTGAAAACAAAAAACAAACATGACGTTTCGGATCATAGATCCTTCGACAGATCAAAAAAAAAAACTTTTTTGATCTGTCGAAGGATCTATGATCCGAAACGTCATGTAAAAAACAAACATGACGTTTCGGATCATAGATCCTTCGACAGATCAAAAAAAAAAGTTTTGATCTGTCGAAGGATCTATGATCCGAAACGTCATGTTTGTTTTTTGTTTTCAGTAAAGAATCAACTCATCACCGACTTCTTTTCTTATTTTTCCACATTGATTCTTCAGTCACCATTACATTCTTCATTTGTTAATTAATTCTTAAGTTACCAGCTAAAATGCAATCCCAGAAGTGCGGACATCTTGGGTTCTATCTTGACTCTGACCTTTCTATGAGACATCATGTCACAAAAAAATGTCAGGCAGCCTACATTGAAATTAGGCGCATCAGCTCCATCCGCCACTTTCTCACTTAAGAAGCCACAAAAAACCTTGTCACTTCCTGCATATTGTCTCGTTTAGACTATGGCAATGCCCTGTTGATTGGATGTCCTTCGTTAGTTGTCCAACCTCTCCAAACTGTTCAAAATGCTGCAGCCCGCATCATCTTTAGGTCAAAGAAAACACAGCATGTCACTCCCGTGCTATACACACTCCACTGGCTGCCGGTGGAACAGCGTATCAAGTACAAAGTTGCTTGTCTATGTTTCAAGGTCTTCTCAGGAAGTGCCCCTCAGTACCTTTCTGAACTCCTGCGCATATACACCCCATCACGCACACTCAGATCATCCGCTGACACCAGGCTATTACAAGTTGAGCGCTTCAACAGAAAGCAACACGGTGCAAGAACCTTCTGTTGTGCTGCACCACCACTCTGGAACTCTCTTCACTTCTCTGTCAGACACTGCACCTCTCTCAGCTCTTTCAAACAACAGTTGAAAACTGTCTTTTTCACACAGTACTACACAAACCCAGCCTAATGTCTTTTCCATTCCATGTCTGCACGTACTCCTCTCCCACAAAGCTGGTATGATTGTTGAAAGTGTTCGCTGGGTATGTGTGTATATGTAGTGTGCATAACATATATGAATATTGTGTGAACAGTACATGCGGTGATTTTTTTTCCGTATGGCTAATTGTCTTATGTAGGTTGTACATTTAATTGTTCTATTCTGTACATGTTCTTTTGTAAAGGACATAGAGCCATAGGTTAGGCACTTAAACATGTTCAGTTATTATTATTATCATTATAAGCTTTTTTAGTTTCCTGGTGTGCTTCAAATAATGCTCTCATCAACCCAAAACAGATAAATCTAAAGCATATTTGATTAGTGTGACTTGTACACTAAGTTGTATAATGTTATTTTGAAGTACCAGTACAGGGGGATTTGTACAGTGATTCGTGAAGGCCGCTTCACTGGTCCATATTAGGCGCCCAGGCTCCTAATATGGACCCTTTGTGATTGTTTCTATATTTAATTTTTGCTGAATGTCTATCAAAGCTATTTCACTCTAATTAGGCCTAACGGTTAACCTAAGAGAGAAGGACTACCAAACACAAAATGAAACTTCTTCGCAAGAAAACAAGCTATACTGTTCAAAAAAAGAAACGCATAGCTTGTAATATTTGGTTAATTTAGTTATATGGCTACAAGGATATCCACCAAACTGCAGAAAATGTTTATCTGGTCGTCGACCTTTCGTCCATTGCCACAAGTGAGCTCTGCACGTGACGCATGCGTTATCAGTGGCTACAATGTCAAAATTGCTCATTTGGCATGACCACTCGTCATGCTTCAGTGTAATCTCGTGAAACTCGGGGAATATTGAGCTCTCACCATGTCTTCCAAAACCCATAAAAGCGGATTGTTCGCCACAAAGAAATCAGACGACAATTCAGCGACGAAAGATGGCCCGATTGAGCAGAGAAGACCGCCAAATTGCATTGGGTCGTTTACAAGCAGGCCAAAGTCAAAGTGCAATCGCCAGGCACTTCCACGTGTCCCAGAGCACCATCAGTAGACTGTGGGTCAGGTTTCAAGCCACTGGCTCCGTTGCTGACTTGCCACGAGCGGGAAGACCAAGGGCGACAACTGCTGCTCACGACCGCTTCATACGGCTCCGCCACCTCCGGAATCGTTTCCTGTCGGCCTCATCTTCTGTCCAGGCTCTCCCCGGGCCAAACCGATTATCGGACCAGACCGTGCGGAACCGCCTGCATGAAGCTGGTTTGAGAGCTCGCAGACCTCACAGAGGAGCTGTCCTCACCCGCCGCCATCGCCAGAACCGAGTGCAGTGGGGCAACCAGCACCTTCGCTGGACCGTCCGGAATCACTGGAGACACGTGTGGTTCAGCGACGAGTCCTACTTCCTGCTCCAGCGACATGATGGTCGGAGGAGGGTCTACCGGAGAGTAAACGAACGTTACGCGCCCAACTGTGTGGATGAGGCACCCGTTCATGGTGGTGGAGGCGTCATGGTGTGGGGGGCGATCAATACCGCTGGAAGGAGCACCCTGGTGCACGTCCAAGGGCGCATAACTGCCCAGCGATACGTGGAGGAAATTCTGCGCCCACACGCCCTTCCTCTTCTGGCTGACCAGGATGCCATATTCCAGCAGGACAACGCTCGCCCGCACACAGCACGACTCACCACCCAGTTCCTCACCGACCACCATGTCCAGGTGCTTCCCTGGCCATCCATGTCGCCAGACATGAACCCGATAGAACACCTCTGGGATGAATTGGACAGACGTGTGCGCAGGCGAGAAGAAGCGCTGGCAAATCACCGCGATCTATTGCAGGCACTTCAGGAGGAGTGGGACACCATCCCACAGCAAGATATCCGGCATCTGATCCAGTCCATGCCCAGAAGGTGCCGGGCAGTTGTTGCTGCTCAAGGCAGTCACACCCCCTACTGACTTGACAGCCTCGGCACCCAATCGTATTGATTGACTGATTGATTTGAAGATGCAAATGAACTGTGTGTGCATTCAACTGTGTCCATACCAAATTTCAAACAAATAATCTAAATATTGGATTTTCTGTTAATTTTTTCGAAAAATAAAACAAATTTGGCAAGTAGCAACTATGCGTTTCTTTTTTTGAACAGTATAGTTATCAGCATGAAACAAAAAGTGGTCCATATTAGGGGCCCTTCCCCTACTGATAAGGATACATGAATTTAGTGCTTGTAGAATTCTAGTTATCGTTCATTCTTTATCCTTCGCAGTCGTCATTACGACTTCATGTCCCTCTGAGCTCTCAAAAGCAGAAACACTTTGCACACGACAACATTTTAGCTTTCAAGGTTTCTTTTTTTTTATATAGGTGCATTTTAATTGTAAGTGGATGAAATGTAAAAAAAAAAACCCACGGTTTTCTCCAAGACCATTATAAGAAATATAATTGGTATTAAAAAATATATCAATGTTATGGGACTGGAGATTTTGTTTTGAACCGGTGAAAAACTCCTTTGCCCTGGAGCGCCATTTTTGTTTCCGAGCGTTGCTATTGAAAATTCCCGCGCAGCTAAAAATAACATGTAAACGGAAGTTTGACGAATTTTGAGAACAAATGCCTATGCTCAGATAATTACACAATGGTTTAGCTCTCCAAAACGCATGCTTAGAAAGTTACAGCATGGCTTTCCCGTTTTTTCCAACGCTTTATAACACCTTTAACCATATATGAAAATTAAAAATGATGCGCTTGACCATAATTATAAGGAACATGATTTGCAGCCAAAGAGAGAATTCATTACAAATATCAATTTCAAGGGCGGATCAATTCACTTTGGAGGGGGGGGGGGGGTTACAAAATGACTGCGAAGATACAAGTTGACGGCGCCGAAGGCGCCTAAGCCTTTAGGGGGGTCCGGGGGCATGCCCCCCGGAATTTTTTTTTATCCAAACGAAGCAAAATAGAGCTATCTGGTGCATCCTGAGCCAATAAATTACCTCTTTTTTTTTGGGGGGGGGGGGTTACGTAACCCGTGTAACCCCCCCCCCCCCAGATCCGCCCTTGAATTATGATAATCAATATCATCGCTTTTCGTGGGTACTGCATGCTCACTCTACTATACTCCATTTGTGTCTGACGTAAAAGGGCCGTATATATTTGGTTAGAAACACTTAAAAATAAAAAAATAAAAAATTCATCAAAACTCATGGAATACATACGTGGTTAAAAAAAAAAATTAAAAAAAATCCGAAACATTACAGAATCCTTTTGGCATTAACTCACCTGAAGGAATTAAAGGTTGGTACATCGCGCACACTTCAGCATGTGTCCAAGTGGAAGGCTCTCAACATAGGAGCGGATCTGTTGAGATCTACGCGAGGAGGCATTTCCTCCTAAACATTATTTTAAACTCCTCAGGTTCTTACCGCGTCACGTTCGGAAAGATCTCTGCCAAAGCCGAAGGGATGCCTAGACTGGATGTACGACTTGATCTGCTGGTGTCGTCATCCAGATCATGCTGAGAGACCATCATGCCAGGACGTTCTGGATGTTCTGCGTGAACACCGTAGTCCCGGTCAGCTGCCTGTTCCTTTCTGGTGAGCACATGTACTGCTGCAGATATAGTTAATGGTGCTATGTACTTTACCCAAATAGTGTCTATCACATACACACACACACACACACACACACACACACACACACACACACACACACACACACACATACACACACACACACACACATATACACACATTGTCACACAGACACACACACACACACACACACACACACACACACCTCTAACCCTATATAATAAAACGGAACCATATCTGTTATGCATAAAACAAAGAAAATATAAACAATCGTTGTGTAAACTAAGAATAAGTGCCCACGACCTGAAAATTGGAACTGGTAGATGCAGCAATACACCTAGGGAAAATAGATTATGTGAAACATGTGGAGTAATAGAAGATGAAATACATTTTCTAGATAACTGTATAGAAAACAACCAATTACGAAAATCTTTCATGAGTGAGATTAATCGACCTATATATTCATATGATGTACCAAGTCAACTTTTGCAAGTAGACAAAGTACAAACTAAATTGGGAGAATGTGTATATAATTGCTTAAAAAAGAAACAATGTAATCATTTGGTTATTTATCTTCCCGTGTCTTCTAAACACTACGTTTCATGACAATAAAGTTTATTCGTATTTGTATTCGTATTTACCTCTTCTATCGAAGCTTAATTTTATTATTTTTTTATGTTTATTTGTTGAATACTACCAAAAGCCACTCGAAACAGTGTGCGCGAAGGAAGCCTGTTTTTTCACCAGTCACTAGCACTGCGTACAGTGTTGCTGAAATTGTGTCAAATCACAGTGATGGAATGAACAATAAAATTGATCACACTAGGATTTTATCATTACTGTGCATTTTAATATATCAGGGATCCATTTTACAGGATATAACTAGAATATATCATGATATCATGTTGGGATCTGAAACTAAGAGAAAAGAAGGAGGGATAGAACAGTTTAAACTCTGTCAAATGAAGTATTTGAGCAAATTTAGCGTGTGTTCTCCATGCATATTTCCTTTTTGGTCTTGTTCTTTAAAGAGAATATAACTTACCATGAACAATACTGTGTTGTGAAATCTTTGGTTCTTGCATTGTGAAGTGTTGATAGTTTTAAAAGCTTCGTTTCCACACGTATCACAGTGCTATCGTTCATAATATAATTTTTATTTTCAGGCCTGATCCCAGCGGCGATGAAGCTGGAGCTTATGCGATGCACCAGAGTGACTACACAGATATAGAAGAAAGAGGGTCCAGAATGTTCAACTTGTACCCTGTTGAGGAATCGTTGTATGAATCCGTTAGCAACCTGGTCGAATTCAGACAAATAGGAAGCACCTACAACAACCAAGGACTGGCGAGGGGATATAGCATGACTGCGATTGATGAAGAAGCAAGGCGTGTTAGATCGCAGTCACTCTTCTCACACAACTTGTTTGGAGCGAGAAGGTCTTTCATTTCAGAAACTCGTCCTCCCGCCAGATCATCACCTGGTACTGGAGCTGGCTCAGACGAGAGACCCCCAACTCCGCCGCCAGACTACATACAAGGTTGAATAAGTGATCACAGAACACCAAAAATGACAGTGAGCCTTCGCTTACACTGGTGGACGGGAGGGGGTGGGGGGTGGGGGTCCGAAAGGGGGTAGGTAGTCTAAAGGATGGTCAGCATATCTTTATGCTTCGATTGTCTCTGTTCCTGCACCCTTTTCTTCTAATTTTCGTACCGTTGTGCAACTCATTAGATCATTAGCTTTAAAACACAACCAGAAAACGAAAGACATGTATTTCAAACATATGAAAACCAGAGATTTGTAACATGTCAGCAGCACCGGCATGGTTGGCCTAGTGGTAAGGCGCCCGCTCCGTGATCGGGAGGTCGTGGGTGCGAACCCCGGCCGGGTTATACCTAAGACTTTTAAAATTAGCAATCTAGTGGCTGCTCCGCCTGGCGTCTGGCATTATGGGGTTAGTGCTAGGACTGGTTGGTCCGGTGTCAGAATAATGTGACTGGGTGAGACATGAAGCCTGTGCTGCGATTTCTGTCTTGTGTGTGGCGCACGTTATATGTCAAAGCAGCACCGCCCTTCGTGGTCGGCTGGGCGTTCAGCAAGCAAACAAACAAACAAACAAACAAACGTGTCAGCATAATCCTCGGACATAAGACAGTAGGCTTACTGTACTAGTGTTTTGAGGCAAAGCGGCACGTTTTCAGGCGGACAATTATCTATAAGACGCCAGTGAGATGATTTTGAAATGTCAAAAAAGGGACAAGTATATATTCTGCTTTTTAAGTATGTAGCATTGTAAAAATCAAGCTTGATTCCAAACATTTGTTTGGTTATCATCTTTTTGCAGTGTATGTTATTGACGAATCTTCAGAACAGCCGAACACAAATCGGGGGTCCAAATGACAGCGGCTGTTTTTTGTTCGTGTTTATTTCCGTGTAAACTACTGATGCTATAGTAAAGGTCAAACATGTGACAAAATGCTTTGTGTTTGCTGTTTGAGGTAATGCTTTTACAATTTGCGACTTGCATTAATAGTGAACTTTCCCAACAGCCCTGCAGAACTAACAGAACCGTCGCGATATAACCTTGAATGGTTGAAAACGACGTTAAACATCAAATAAAGAAAGAAAGAAAGAACTAACAGAAACTGAAACTTCCTCCAATTTATTAACTGGGTCTGCTTTGGTGATTTAGGATTCTTGTATTTTGCCTTGAACTATGCCTTGTGTGCTGTCTTTTAAACATGAAGGTTACATACGCCAAATACTTTAAAACACATGTGAAGCATTTTTCGCTGTAAACTAGACTTCCAAATAATGTGGGTGTTGGAGGTATTTCAACTATTGATAAAGTGTCATCATCTTCGAGTATTTTTGTTCCTTGACGTGCTCATTACATCATTGGCCAAAGTCAAAACGAGGTGGCTGTGCAAATAACAGGGTCACAATTATCTTGACATCCATTATTAAAAGCAATTATAACTTCTTGCATGTATTGTAAGCTAATGACATGTATTTCTGTGTTTCTTTGTTTAAAGTCATGCAGTTTTGTCAGTCAATTGTGTTTAATTTCTTTTAATACACCTGATTTTCAGTATTGTATATACATGTGAAAAAAGAAAAGAAAACAGAAGATCCACAGGCTCGTGGATCTCTATGATATTTATCCGCTGGGTCTTGACTGAAATACAAGCCATATAAAGAACCACTCGTGTTGTAACCTATACATATAGATGCTTGGTCTATGACATGTGCCGTGATAAAGCCCTCGAGGAAAAATGTGGTGAATTGTTTAGATTGGTGAGACATTTTGGCTGGGGTTGAACTTATATTGTTTTCAGTAGACCCTGAAATATGTAGTTAGCTTGTCACTGTGTGATATGATATCACAGGGAAAATGTTGCATGTAGGAGATGGGCTATTTTGTGTTGCTTCTTATACCTGCTGTTGTTTTCATCTGTCTTTTTTTTTTGTAAAAGAAAACAGCACAGGACAACTGACACTTACATTGTTAGGAAAAAACAATTCCAGGGAATTAATTTGGTTATTTTGCTCACCAGCCAATATGAATTCTGTTGTTCTTAAAGTTTTAAAAATCGTATACTGTATGCAATAATCATTTGGTAGTTGGCATATCTGCCAGTTTTGAGAAAGTCGATAACAGGGTTAAAATTAAGTATCGCATCTTACCATAGCGTTGTTGACTATGAATCTAGATGTAAATGCTTGTATAACTGTGTTTTAATTTTAAATGTGTCAAGCGCAAAGAGCATAATTGTAAAGTTATGATGTTGCGCTATATAAATGCTCATTTATTATTATTATTATTATTATTATTATTATTATTATTATTATTATTATTATTATTATTATTATTATTAAGACAGCTCCTGCGAAAACTCCATTTTAGAGTAAAAGTGTAATCGGTTGTGTGCGTTCAGATTTAAAATCAGTGTTCCCAAAACCACATAAAAGCCCAGTACCGTTTTGGACATTTTACTATGTGCCTGGCTTGTGAGCATGACACATTGCAAACCATGCAGGAAAACATCTGAGTTTGGACCTTATGCTAAAAACAAATCGACATGTGACTCTGCAGAAGAGTTCTAGATGTTGCACGTCAATGGAAAATAACATACCGTAACTGTACATTCATTTGCGGGCAAAGGAAGTACATATTATTCTTAACCATTTTTTTTTTATCAAATGTAAACATGATGCGTATGCGGGATGTGTGCGAGTACGAAGGTGCTTGTTTAAACATGGGGCATGACTGCTTGTTAGCTTAAAAACATATGTTAAAGCGTTAAGTAATATCCTTAGGCTTCTGTGTATTTAGATTTGGTGTGAACTATGATCAACTGTATTATTGCTTGAAATATTTGTATGTGTGTAATGTTGAATTCTGGTGTCAATGTATTGGATAAAGCACACAGAGACAGTTTTTGATGTTGAATAATGCCATAGAAGAACTCTCCAATATACAAGTTTTTGAAACAACACGGTGCTCTTAAAATATTGACATGTTTTGTTGAGGAAATGAAGAAGCGATGAGAGAATGTTTTCCAGACCTCAATAAGAATGTGCAGCAGGTAATAAATAAACTATAGCTCGTTGAGGCGAATTGTTAAAGGAAAACGTTTATGCTCCCCACAACTATGATCTTGACTGTGTTGTTCCATTTCTTGTTCTTCCAGCAACTTGTAACAGTGCCAGGAGACCGCCGCTTCACACCACGTTGGCTCTCAACTCAGACCTATCCTGAGTCAGTGCGTGTGCAGTGGGGGTTAGTGGCGGGAGGGGTGGGTGTCAGTATGCCTTGCAGGCTCATTATGCATATATTCCAAATTATCAACCGGCGTGCGTGTACTCGCGCAAAAAGTGCGTTCGCTTGCTTGTGTGCCGGTCGTAACTTTAATTTTGATACTCTCCTATCGTGCCGCGTCTGATATCTGTATTGCATTTTATAACAACTCAGCCTCTTGTTCGATTTTTTTAAGTTTGTTTGTTTGTATCGTATTTGTTTAATGCAGTTTTTACAACGCTAGAAATGACTAAAAGATGATAAGGGATGTTGTTTGACAAAACATGATTTCTGTATTACATCTCAAAGCTTGTCAGTCTTACATTCTTCATGTGAACATTGTGTGTATTTCTGAAATAAATAATCTAAAACAGATCATCTATGATGGTATCCGAAACACACATATACCTCACCTGTCCCCTATCAATGGTGGTTCCAAAATCACATTGTTACTGCCTTGAGGCTAGTTTACCAAATGTGCCGCCGCATGTAGCAATAAAAGCTTTGAAGATATCACTACAACTACAAGCGATTGGCCGGATGTAGTAATAAAACCTAGAAAAATATCACTATAACCGGACGTCCGGATGTAGTGATAAAACCTACAAAAATATCACTATAACCGAACGTCCGGATGTAGTGATAAAACCTACAAAAATATCACTATAACCGGACGTCCTGGTGTAATGATAGTCCGGATGTAGTGATAAAAAAGTTTGGTCCCGAGGGCTATCACTACATCCGGACTTCACTGTATAGATGTATTCAAGATTAGAATAGTCCCTCTCTGGGCGATGGCTGGTTGAAAAGAAGCTCGTTTATATTGCTTATGCCACAACCCTCGTAAAATAAAATTTGATTTGATTTGATCTCTCTCTCTCTCTCTGTCTCTCTCTCTCTCTCTCTGTCTCTCTCTCTGTCTCTCTGTCTCTGTCTCTCTCTCTGTCTGTCTCTCTCTCTCTCTGTCTCTCTCTCTCTCTCTGATCAACCAGTTGACACGTAAAGAAACTGTAAATTCTTCTGTCATTGATGTACCTGCTGATGATCTTAACATCTTAACATTCATTTCACTTCTAATGTTGAAAAAATAATCACAAAAGATAGATCAAAACAGAATAATCTGGACAAGTTGAAACAGTTTTGTGTTTCAAAAAATATTACACATAATTTGGGACATCCCCCTGTTATCTGCGAGCGAAGTCTTCCATTATCTGATAAGCTTAAAACAATCTGGTACTCGTGGTCTAGATAATCTTGATGGGAAAATTTTGAAGTTGTCTGCCCCTTTTATTGCAGAATCTCTGACATACGTTTACAATTTGTGCCTGGACAAATCTGACTTTCCCGCCAAATTAAAGGAGGCAAAAGTAATCTCGCTATTTAAATGAGGTAATTCTTCTGACCCCGCCATTTACAGACCAATCTCGATTCTTCCTGTTTTATCCAAACCACTTGAAAAACACATCATACACACTTGGCCGCACATTTGAAGAAATATGACCGTATTCATTCAAATCAGTACCGGCACGGTTGGCCTAGTGGTAAGGCGTCCGCCCCGTGAGCTTGAGGTCGTGGGTTCGAACCCCGGCCGGGTCATATCTAAGAATTTAAATTGGCAATCTAGTGGCTGCTCCGCCTGGCTTCTGGCATTATGGGGTTAGTGCTAGGACTGGTTGGTCCGGTGTCAGAATAATGTGACTGGGTGAGACATGAAGACATGTCTTGTGTGTGGCGCACGTTATAATTATGTCAAAGCAGCACCGCCCTGATATGGCCCTTCGTGGTCGGCTGGGTGTTAAGCAAACAAACAAACAAACAAATTCAAATCAGTCAGGCTTCAGAGAAAATCATTCGGGCCACACAGCATTAATAAACCTTCTTGAAAACTTGCTTAGCAACATTAACAATACTGATCTCTGTGGTGTCCTATTTGTCGATTTTGCAAAAGCATTCGACGTCATTAATCATGAGTTACTTTTAAGAAAATTAGCTGAGTATAGATTGTCACCCCAAACCCTATGCCTCCTCTCATCTTTCTTAGCCGGGCGAGAGCAGTCCGTCTGCGTGAATTCCACTATGTCAAGTAAAAGACCTGTGTTATATGGAGTCCCCCAGTGTTCTGTCCTTGGGCCACTTCTCTTCTCTCTGTATATTAACGATCTTCCTTTTAGTGTTAATGATGATTGTGAACTATTTGCTGATGATACGACCATACACACTTCTGATACTTTCTTTCTTTTTGGTGTTTAACGTCGTTTTCAACCACGAAGGTTATATCGCGACGGGACACTTCTGATAAAAAAATCAGACAAAGTTTATTCATCATTGCAGAACAGTGTAGATGATCTCATTAATTGGACGGAGTATAACCACATGAGTCTTCACCCCCAAAAGACCAAATACATGTTAATTACAACAAGGCCAAAAAAAGACAAAACATCAAGAATAATCCTCATTCCTTATTAATTGGCAACGACGCAATGGCGGAAGTAGGAGATCACAAAGTTTTGGGAGTAAATATCGATAATAATCGTTGTGTAAAACCATGTCGAGGAAAATATATTTGTTGAACAGAATAAAACACTTTCTTGAGCCACACTCAAGGTTGTTATTTTTTTAATGCATACATACAAACCATCACGGATTATTGTTCGACTATCTGGGACTCAGCCAGTGCAAATATTTTAAAACCATTGTATAGTCTACACAGACGAGCACTGAAATCAATTCTATTAAAACAACCCAGTTTCGTTTTCGACGATTATAAGAAACTTAAGATGTTGGCCTTGAAAGAAAGATTTAAATCAAATAAAGGCGTGCTCCTTCACAAAATCCTTTCCGGTCATGCACCACGTGCTTTCATTACAAAATTTAAAGCCAAACCAAACCGAAAATTCAATGTCCCCATTCTGCGGATTGATCTCTTTAAATCAAGTTTAGCTTATTCTGGCAGCGTTTTGTGGAATTCTCTCCCGGAATCAGTTGGAGTTCAAACGAGTCTCAATACTTTCAAAAACACCTCTCATTACATTTTATGTCAAATTACGAAAAGTCACAGTGATGGAAGACTTCGTTCTGATTATTTTCATATTGATCATATCTGTCCATATAGCATCAGTGTTTCATTAAACATGTTCTGGTAATTCCCAATTTTGATCATAATGTAAGAATTTGTGTATTGCCTGCAACGTGTATATAGTCCTGTGAATAATTTTTCTGCCTTTTTACATTTAGTCAAGTTTTGACTAAATGTTTTAACATAGAGGGGGAATCGAGACGAGGGTCGTGGTGTATGTGTGTCTGTGTGTCTGTGTGTGTGTGTGTAGAGCGATTCAGAGTAAACTACTGGACCGATCTTTATGAAATTTGACATGAGAGTTCTTGGCTATGATATCCCCGGACGTTTTTTCATTTTTTCGATAAATATCTTTGATGACGTCATATCCGGCTTTTTGTAAAAGTTGAGGCGGCACTGTCACACCCTCATTTTTTAATCAAATTGATTGAAATTTTGGCCAAGCAATCTTCGCCGAAGGCTGGACTTCGGTATTGCATTTCCGCTTGGTGGCTTAAAAACTAATGATAGACTTTGGTCATTAAAAATCTGAAAATTGTAAAAAAAATATGTTTTTATAAAACGATCCAAATTTACGTTCATCTTATTCTTCATCATTTTCTGATTCCAAAAACATATAAATATGTTATATTTGGATTAAAAACAAGCTATGAAAATTAAAAAAAATTAAAATTATGATCAAAATTAAATTTTCGAAATCAATTTAAAAACACTTTCATCTTATTCCTTGTCGGTTCCTGATTCCAAAAACAAATAGATATGATATGTTTGGATTAAAAACACGCTCAGACAGTTAAAATGAAGAGAGGTACAGTTATTAAGCGTGCTATGAAGCACAGCGCAACCGCTACCGCGCCAAACAGGCTCGTCACTTTCACTGCCTTTTGCACTAGCGGCGGACTACCTTCAATTTCATTCTGTGAGTTCCACAGCTTGACTAAATGTAGTAATTTCGCCTTACGCGACTTGTTATATTTTATTTTTTACTTTTATGTTTATCTTTTGTAATTGTTTTACGTTTGTATATACATGTATAAGATTAGAGTAGTCCCTCTCTGGGCGAGGGCTGGTTGAAAAGAAGCTCGTTTATATTGCTTATGCCACAACCCTCGTAAAATAAAATTTGATTTGATTTGATTTGATTTGATTTTCTCTCTCTCTCTCTCTCTCTCTCTCTCTCTCTCTCTCTTTCTCTCTCTCTCTCTCTCTCTCACTCTCTCTCACTCTCTCTCTCTCTCTCTCTCACTCTCTCTCACTCTCTCCCTCTCTCTCTCTCTCTCTCTCTCTCTTTCTTTCCCAATCTGTCTCTGTACAACTGTCTCACTTCCTATTTCTCTTTGACCGTCTCTTTCATTTTCTATGTCTTTCTTTGATTGGCACTGTGTTCTCTGTATCTCCCTGTGTCACTGTCTCTCAGTCACTCTCTCTGCCTCTGTCTTTCTCCACATATCTGCCTTTGTCTGTCTCTCTTTCTGATCTCTCTGCCTCATTCTGATTTTGTTTCTGTTTCTCTTTTTTATATTTAGTCAAGTTTTGACTAAATATTTTAACATCGAGGGGGAATCGAAACGAGGGTCGTGGTGTATGTGCGTGTGTGCGTGCGTGTGTGCGTGCGTGCGTGTGTGCGTGTGTGTGTGTGTGTGTAGAGCGATTCAGACTAAACTACTGGACCGATCTTTATGAAATTTGACATGAGAGTTCCTGGGTATGAAATCCCCGAACGTTTTTTTCATTTTTTTGATAAATGTCTTTGATGACGTCATATCCGGCTTTTCGTGAAAGTTGAGGCGGCACTGTCACGCCCTCATTTTTCAACCAAATTGGTTCAAATTTTGGTCAAGTAATCTTCGACGAAGCCCGGACTTCGGTATTGCATTTCAGCGTGGTGGCTTAAAAATTAATTAATGACTTTGGTCATTAAAAATCGGAAAATTGTAAAAAAAAAATAAAAATTTATAAAACGATCCAAATTTACGTTTATCTTATTCTCCATCATTTGCTGATTCCAAAAACATATAAATATGTTATATTCGGATTAAAAACAAGCTCTGAAAATTAAATATATAAAAATTATTATCAAAATTAAATTGTCCAAATCAATTTAAAAACACTTTCATCTTATTCCTTGTCGGTTCCTGATTCCAAAAACATATAGATAGGATATGTTTGGATTAAAAACACGCTCAGAAAGTTAAAACAAAGAGAGGTACAGAAAAGCGTGCTATCCTTCTTAGCGCAACTACTACCCCGCTCTTCTTGTCAATTTCACTGCCTTTGCCATGAGCGGTGGCCTGACGATGCTACGAGTAAAATGGCATTGCGTTCAGTTTCATTCTGTGAGTTCGACAGCTACTTGACTAAATATTGTATTTTCGCCTTACGCGACTTGTTTTTGTCTCTGTTACTATCTCTCTCTCTCTCTCTCTCTCTCTCTCTCTCTCTCTCTCTCTCTCTCTCTCTCTCTCTCTCTCTCTCTCTCTCTCTCTCTCTCTCTCTCTCTCTCTCTCTCTCTTCTCTCTCT
>NW_027128080.1:63598-66098 GCF_037325665.1 Littorina saxatilis
GTCTATCTGTATCTCGCACACTCTGTTTGACAGAAGCGTTCCAGAGAGCAGTGATGGAGTTTGGAGCAGTGGAGGTGTGCATCAACAACGCCGCCATCATGGATGAACGAGTCTGGGAGAAAATGATTGACATCAACCAGGTAGAATATGATTGATTGTCAGTGAATCTTCTCGCCAGGTAGTCTTTAGAGGCACGCGCCTTCAGTCCCGGGCAAACAGTACAACTAACCGTCTCACCCCAACTTATATTTTTCTGTCTATGTTGATCCCCGCGAAATCAACGAGTTTAAAATGTATGGTATGGAATGTAAAGTTTAAGTCAATATTGATGAACTACCGATTACAGGTGGGAGTGATACGGGGCAGTTACCTGGCGCTGGAACACATGAGGAGGGACAAAGGGGGACGTGGGGGTGTCATCATCAACACCGCTTCTGTCCTGGGTATTGTTGTTGTTGTTGTGGTTCCTTTGGTTGTGGTGTTTCTGGTGGTCATATTGCTTTTGCTCGTTGTGGCTGCTGTCACTGTAGCTGTTTTCATTGCTGTTGTTACATTTACTGTCAAGTTTTGACTAAATGTGTTAACGTAGAGGGGGGAATCGAGACGAGGGTGTGGTGTATGTGTGTGTGTGTGTGTGTGTGTGTGTGTGTCTGTCTGTCTGTCTGTCTGTCTGTCTGTCTGTCTGTGTGTGTCTGTAGAGCGATTCAGACTAAACTACTGGACCAATCTTTATGAAATTTGACATGAGAGTCCCAGGAATTTTTTTCATTTTTTCGATAAATGTCTTTGATGACGTCATATCCGGCTTTTTGTAAAAGTTGAGGCGGCACTCAATTGAATCAAATTGATTGAAATTTTGGCCAAGCAATCTTCGACGAAGGCCGGACTTCGGTATTGCATTTCAGCTTGGTGGCTTAAAAATTAATTAATGACTTTGGTCATTAAAAATCTGAAAATTGTAAAAAAAACACATTTTTTATAAAACGATCCAAATTTATGTTCATCTTATTCTTTATCATGTTCTGATTCCAAAAACATATAAATATGTTATATTTGGATTAAAAACAAGCTCTGAAAATTAAAAATATAAAAATTATTATCAAAATTAAATTTTCGAAATCAATTTAAAAACACTTTTATCTTATTCCTTGTCGGTTCCTGATTCCAAAAACATATAGATATGATATGTTTGGATTGAAAACACGCTCAGAAAGTTAAAACGAAGAGAGGTACAGAAAAGGGTGCTATCCTTCTCAGCGCAACTACTACCCCGCTCTTCTTGTCAATTTCACTGCCTTTGCCATGAGCGGTGGACTGACGATACTACGAGTATAGATCAGTATACGGTCTTGCTGCGTTGCATTGCGTTCAGTTTCATTCTGTGAGTTCGACAGCTACTTGACTAAATGTTGTATTTTCGCCTTACGCGACTTGCTGTTATTGTTGTTGCTGGTGGTGGTGTTTTTAGTGCTTATTCAATGTTTATTTCTCTGTGTATGCTTACTAGAGAATCCTCGTCTTCTTCTTCTTCTCTCAATAACATTGCAATTGCTGTTTATTTAATGCTTATTGCGTACTGGCGAGTTTTAATCTTGAACATCTTCTTCTCTCATGACATGGACAATGCCGGTGTCAGGTCTGCAGTACGGACAGTGGACATGGGCAGTGCCGGTCTACTCGTCGTCCAAGAGAGCCATCATCGCTTTCACCACCAGCTGGGCTGTCAGTATTACGTTACTTTTCATTTTTACACAGAGCGAGACAATCAGTGTTCCTCCGAGACCGCGCTAACGGCCGAGGTGAACAATGACTTTCGCGATAAATTATGTGCGTAATGTCATATTTTGGTCAAAAATGCCAATAACACTGATGTATCGATCCAGTTTAGTTGGAACTTCTGTTATTTTTTTACGATTAAACACACAGACATGCACTGTTTAATAGCCTCGGCCAACCGCCGAGATGTGAGTTTTGTCAGACTCTGACGTCACACGGCTCAAAGAAGGAAACCCAATGTTTTATCGATACATAATACATTGCAGCGGTGTTACACTATTTTACATTATACATTGCAGCGGTGTTACACTATTTTACATTATACATTGCAGCGGTGTTACACTATTTTACATTATACATTGCAGCGGTTTTACACTATTTTACATTATACATTGCAGCGGTGTTACACTATTTTACATTATACATTGCAGCGGTGTTACACTATTTTACATAATACATTGCAGCGTTGTTACACTATTTTACATAATACATTGCAGCGGTGTTACACTATTTTACATAATACATTGCAGCGGTTTTACACTATTTTGCATAATATATTGCAGCGGTTTTACACTATTGTGCATAATACATTGCAGCGGTTTTACACTATTACATAATACATTGCAGCGGTTTTACACTATTTTACATAATACATTGCAGCGGTTTTACACTATTTAACATAATACATTGGAGCGGTTTTACACTATTTTACATAATACATTGC
>NW_027128080.1:71098-93536 GCF_037325665.1 Littorina saxatilis
ACACACACACACACACACACACAAGCACACAATATCTCTTTTGCACACAATTGTTCTCTGCACAGGGTTTTAAAACTCACGAAGACACACACATACTTTACACATCATTCTATCTACAGTGATACCCACCTCCCCCCCCCCCCCCCCCCACGTGACCCGCAAACCTGAATCAGAGCAGTTGAAAATAGCCATGTACATAATTATTATTTGGAATTTTCTTTTCTTTTTCATGCTTACTTTTGAGTGCCGTGTCTCTGTGTTTTTGCCTTGTCATATTCATGTAATTTATGCGTAAGTGTATATGAGTATATGCTTGAGTTATTAATGCGAAAGAATGTGTATGAGTGCGCATTGAGTCGCCTTGTGGTGAGATATGTGCGCGTTATAAATTCTCGTATTATTATTAGTAGTAGTACCTGCCATTTGAGGCACTTTAATTAGATGACACCACCCAAAAGTAAACGTTGGCCAGACGTACAGAGCCCCATGTCACACCGCCCGACTGACCAGCACAGACCGCCAAGTGACACCGCCCGACTGACCAGCACAGACCCCCATGTGACACCGCCCGACTGACCAGCACAGACCCCCATGTGACACCGCCCGACTGACCAGCACAGACCGCCATGTGACACCGCCCGACTGACCAGCACAGACCCCCATGTGACACCGCCCGACTGACCAGCACAGACCCCCATGTGACACCGCCCGACTGACCAGCACAGACCCCCATGTGACACCGCCCGACTGACCAGCACAGACCGCCATGTGACACCGCCCGACTGACCAGCACAGACCCCCATGTGACACCGCCCGACTGACCAGCACAGACCCCCATGTGACACCGCCCGACTGACCAGCACAGACCCCCATGTGACACCGCCCGACTGACCAGCACAGACCGCCAAGTAACACCGCCCGACTGACCAGCACAGACCCCCATGTGACACCGCCCGACTGACCAGCACAGACCGCCAAGTGACACCGCCCGACTGACCAGCACAGACCGCCAAGTGACACCGCCCGACTGACCAGCACAGACCGCCATGTGACACCGCCCGACTGACCAGCACAGACCGCCATGTGACACCGCCCGACTGACCAGCACAGACCGCCATGTGACACCGCCCGACTGACCAGCACAGACCCCCATGTGACACCGCCCGACTGACCAGCACAGACCGCCATGTGACACCGCCCGACTGACCAGCACAGACCGCCATGTGACACCGCCCGACTGACCAGCACAGACCTGGGAACCCCTGTTCAGCACTAGGAGTGTTCTCAAACAAACTTGGTGTAGTTTCAGAAATGTGAGCGTACTCCACACAGCATTTGAACATCAATGATTCAAACATGCTTCACAGAATCACACGCATCTGTCGCATCGTCAATTAAGTTTGTCAATACGGACTTCCGGTATGGCGGCCGTTTGATCGGGCACGTTGTGGGAGCACCCCAGTCAAAACCAAAACTCAAAACCATGCCTAAAGCCTCAAAGGGGCAAGGTAACTTGGATAAGTTTGTGGATAAGGAGGTGGGTGACCAGGAAATTGACCCAAAAGACCCCCCGGAATAGGCAAAAGCACTGATTACCGAGTTTCGCGAGCTTCGCGCTGAGATCGGTACCCTCAACACCCAAGTAGGCGAAAAGATCGCGCAGGCCGAAGGCAAGATCAAAGGTCTAGAGGACAAAGTCGAGGAGTTAGAATTTAATTCAAGAAAATACAACCTCTTGTGGGGACTTTCTAACGTAAACTCGGCAAACTGCGTGGAGAAAGTGAGCGCGTTTTTGCGCACTGAGCTAGGGTTCGACAGAGATTTAGACATGGCGGCGTGCCACCCCGTGCGAGGGGAAACTGTGATCATGCGATTTGTGCGCTTGAGCGATCGGGATGCTGTTTTGAAATGTGGAAGCAAATTGAAAGGAAAAAAACTCTCCCTCAAAACAGATCTACCTCCAAGGTTGCGCAAGATTCGAGCAGAGCTTAGAGCAGAGGCAAAGCAAATGAGAGGGGACGGGAAGGTGCTGAGAGTCATAGAGAAGGGGAGGGGGGTTTATCTCCAAGAAAAGCAAGGGAATGCCTGGAAAACTTTGTAAACTGGACCCATACTCTTATCTTTTTGAACATGCAACCCTGCTTTTTAGCTTTTTATTGTTCGTAACTCAGTAAATCTAAAGCATTCCAGTTTTTCTGTCAAGGGAAAGAATCCCGAGCGTAAGCTTGCATATGTGTGCAAACCTGAGTTCTCCCCCTTCCATCGATTGCTCCAGTATTCTGTATGGAATTTCAAAAATACCTTCGCTCGCAAGATCAAACTGCTTTTCAGATGTTTATTTTCTGTTTGTTTTTCACAGGCTTTTTTCACAGTTTTAAAAAGAATAGCGAGATTGCACGTTTCAAACAGTTGTGTTACCAAAAAAAAAAAAAATGCAAACAGACATAAAATATAATGAGAACACACATCACACAGACTTGGGTACTGGGTAAGGAATCGGTGTGTTGTTTGATTGTAATGTGAGATTTTGACTGCCCGCAGATGCTGTCTTGTGTATCACAGTAGTATTTGACTTTGCAAGTTTGTTGCTCTGCTTTTTTTAAACACACACACACACACACACACACACACACACACACACACACACACACACACACACACACACACACATGTGGGCGTATATTGAAGTGATGCAAAAGGGTAATTATACTCATTCCGCTGTGGAACATGGATGTATAAATGAAATTGGTGTCAAACAATGGGCTATGGAACCATGAACTTTCATGCAAGTTAAACTAGTATGCCTACTTCGATCTGAACTGACCTTAGTCAGTAATATTTGTGGCCTTGTGCATATTCAATATGATGGCTTTGCTTGAACTGTGTGTTTTTGGTTGTTTGTTTGCTACCTGCAAGTGAAATCTGTGCATGTGTACCTAAATTATGGACTGTTACAGCTGTGGCCTTAGGTGTGCCTTAGGACTGTTAGTGTTACACATGATGAACTGTGGCCTTGTACTGGCATGTGCAGAGTGCCTTCAAAACTACAGACATTTGCATATATATATAAGAACTGTGGTCTTGTGCATATAAGGACTTACTGCAAGTGAAATCAGAGTGCCTTCACATACTATGGACTGTTGCATATGAAGAATTGTGGCCTTGTGCATATGAAGACCTGTGGTTTTGATTGAAATGGAACTCTGATACCGGCAAGTGAAATTATAGTGCCTTCACATTTACAGACTGTTGCATACGAAGAACTGTGGACTTGTGCAAATAACGAACTGTTACCGGCAAATGAAAATAAGTCTGTCTTCACATCTACGGACTGTTGCATATGAAGAACTGTGGCCCTGTGCTTATTAAGAACTGTGGCTTTATTCGAAGTGGGACTCTGTTCCTGGCAAGTGAAATTAATGAGCCTTCACATCTACGGACTGTTGCAAATAGTTATAAAGAACTGTAGCCTTGGGCATGCGACGAACTGTGGCTTAAATCGATTAAACTGTGGCGTTGCTACTTATAAAAGAAACAAGCGCAGCGTGCTTGCAAACTGCAAACAGTTACATAATTACAAGTACAAAGAACCATGCCTTATGTTTATGAATGAGTGCTTTGTAGTTGACTGCAAATTTTACCACTATTTCCTAGTTTTGACAATGTAAAATGTCCAGATAAAATTAATAAACTATATAAACATGATGTGGAAGAAAGACATGTGTGCGCTCACACACCCTCTCATACTCACACCCATGTACTTATACATTAAACACGTACAGACATGCAAACACACACACACATATATCTAAAGCTATGATCAATGCGTTTTTGTTTTGCTTGCCTTTTTGTTTGTTTTAAAATATAAACATATTTTGAACAATTGAATTTTGTTTGTCTGTTTGTTGTGAATATCCACCGAAGAAAAATAAAAATGTGAAGTGGTAAGTGATTTGTGTTTGAAGTGCCTGTGTCATGTTGTATTACCTGGTATTATTCTACTGTCAGTGTTAAAACTCACAAAATATTGTTCTGTTTTTTGGTTTGAGATTTATGCTGTAGAAAATATCTTTTGGCCCTCAATTTATGTTTTCTTATAGCAAACATCATGGTTTGTTATAAATAAGTACTGACAAGGTTTTATGTGTTACCAAGTGAGACTGAAATGTGTTTAAAGTGAAGTTTATTAGAAGATTTTTTGTGAACATTGGAGTTTGATATGGATTTGTACATGTATGTCTGTTTGCTTTTACCTTTTTATATGTTTTGTGCTAATTATTTTAGTGAATAAGTAAATTGTTTTCCGTAAAATAAAAAGATTCTGGAATTTTGATGTAGATAAGGTATAAATGTTTGTTTGGTGCATAAGCGGGCTGATCCACAGCACTGAACAGGTTTGGTAATAGACTCAGTTGCTTACTTTAAAGTGTTTGGAAAGAGAAATTGTTTGTTTAACTGGTCTTGTTTACTAAATAGAGGTGCTCTCCCGGAAGTAGATATTTGTGTCATTCTTTGTTCTACCAAAATGTCTGTCAGCTTTTTGATGTCAGTAAGACATCCTTTTGATTTCTTGTTGTTTTTTGTTCGTTGTTTGAAAATCAACAATGCTTGCCATGTATGCTTTCAACCGGCTTTGCACATTATCAAATGTAATTCTTCAATGCCATGTCTGATATTGAGATAGCCTCAGCAAATGTCCAGGGTCTGGGAAACTTTCAGAAGAGGCGAGATGTATTTCAGTATCTTAGACAGAAACAGTTTTCTATATACTTTTTACAAGATACCCACTTCCACACTAAACTTGAAAAGCAAATTCAATCAGAGTGGGGTTATGAGTGCTACTTTGCATCACATAGCTCGCAGTCTCGTGGAGTCTGTATTGCATCACATAGCTCGCAGTCTCGTGGAGCATCACATAGCTCGCAGTCTCGTGGAGCATCACATAGCTCGCAGTCTCGTGGAGCATCACATAGCTCGCAGTCTCGTGGAGCATCACATAGCTCGCAGTCTCGTGGAGCATCACATAGCTCGCAGTCTCGTGGAGCATCACATAGCTCGCAGTCTCGTGGAGCATCACATAGCTCGCAGTCTCGTGGAGCATCACATAGCTCGCAGTCTCGTGGAGCATCACATAGCTCGCAGTCTCGTGGAGCATCACATAGCTCGCAGTCTCGTGGAGCATCACATAGCTCGCAGTCTCGTGGAGTATCACATAGCTCGCAGTCTCGTGGAGCATCACATAGCTCGCAGTCTCGTGGAGCATCACATAGCTCGCAGTCTCGTGGAGCATCACATAGCTCGCAGTCTCGTGGAGCATCACATAGCTCGCAGTCTCGTGGAGTATCACATAGCTCGCAGTCTCGTGGAGCATCACATAGCTCGCAGTCTCGTGGAGCATCACATAGCTCGCAGTCTCGTGGAGCATCACATAGCTCGCAGTCTCGTGGAGGATCACATAGCTCGCAGTCTCGTGGAGTATCACATAGCTCGCAGTCTCGTGGAGCATCACATAGCTCGCAGTCTCGTGGAGCATCACATAGCTCGCAGTCTCGTGGAGCATCACATAGCTCGCAGTCTCGTGGAGCATCACATAGCTCGCAGTCTCGTGGAGCATCACATAGCTCGCAGTCTCGTGGAGCATCACATAGCTCGCAGTCTCGTGGAGTATCACATAGCTCGCAGTCTCGTGGAGCATCACATAGCTCGCAGTCTCGTGGAGCATCACATAGCTCGCAGTCTCGTGGAGCATCACATAGCTCGCAGTCTCGTGGAGTATCACATAGCTCGCAGTCTCGTGGAGCATCACATAGCTCGCAGTCTCGTGGAGCATCACATAGCTCGCAGTCTCGTGGAGCATCACATAGCTCGCAGTCTCGTGGAGCATCACATAGCTCGCAGTCTCGTGGAGCATCACATAGCTCGCAGTCTCGTGGAGCATCACATAGCTCGCAGTCTCGTGGAGCATCACATAGCTCGCAGTCTCGTGGAGCATCACATAGCTCGCAGTCTCGTGGAGCATCACATAGCTCGCAGTCTCGTGGAGCATCACATAGCTCGCAGTCTCGTGGAGCATCACATAGCTCGCAGTCTCGTGGAGCATCACATAGCTCGCAGTCTCGTGGAGCATCACATAGCTCGCAGTCTCGTGGAGCATCACATAGCTCGCAGTCTCGTGGAGCATCACATAGCTCGCAGTCTCGTGGAGCATCACATAGCTCGCAGTCTCGTGGAGCATCACATAGCTCGCAGTCTCGTGGAGCATCACATAGCTCGCAGTCTCGTGGAGCATCACATAGCTCGCAGTCTCGTGGAGCATCACATAGCTCGCAGTCTCGTGGAGCATCACATAGCTCGCAGTCTCGTGGAGCATCACATAGCTCGCAGTCTCGTGGAGCATCACATAGCTCGCAGTCTCGTGGAGCATCACATAGCTCGCAGTCTCGTGGAGCATCACATAGCTCGCAGTCTCGTGGAGCATCACATAGCTCGCAGTCTCGTGGAGCATCACATAGCTCGCAGTCTCGTGGAGCATCACATAGCTCGCAGTCTCGTGGAGCATCACATAGCTCGCAGTCTCGTGGAGCATCACATAGCTCGCAGTCTCGTGGAGCATCACATAGCTCGCAGTCTCGTGGAGCATCACATAGCTCGCAGTCTCGTGGAGCATCACATAGCTCGCAGTCTCGTGGAGCATCACATAGCTCGCAGTCTCGTGGAGCATCACATAGCTCGCAGTCTCGTGGAGCATCACATAGCTCGCAGTCTCGTGGAGCATCACATAGCTCGCAGTCTCGTGGAGCATCACATAGCTCGCAGTCTCGTGGAGCATCACATAGCTCGCAGTCTCGTGGAGCATCACATAGCTCGCAGTCTCGTGGAGCATCACATAGCTCGCAGTCTCGTGGAGCATCACATAGCTCGCAGTCTCGTGGAGCATCACATAGCTCGCAGTCTCGTGGAGCATCACATAGCTCGCAGTCTCGTGGAGCATCACATAGCTCGCAGTCTCGTGGAGCATCACATAGCTCGCAGTCTCGTGGAGCATCACATAGCTCGCAGTCTCGTGGAGCATCACATAGCTCGCAGTCTCGTGGAGCATCACATAGCTCGCAGTCTCGTGGAGCATCACATAGCTCGCAGTCTCGTGGAGCATCACATAGCTCGCAGTCTCGTGGAGCATCACATAGCTCGCAGTCTCGTGGAGCATCACATAGCTCGCAGTCTCGTGGAGCATCACATAGCTCGCAGTCTCGTGGAGCATCACATAGCTCGCAGTCTCGTGGAGCATCACATAGCTCGCAGTCTCGTGGAGCATCACATAGCTCGCAGTCTCGTGGAGCATCACATAGCTCGCAGTCTCGTGGAGCATCACATAGCTCGCAGTCTCGTGGAGCATCACATAGCTCGCAGTCTCGTGGAGCATCACATAGCTCGCAGTCTCGTGGAGCATCACATAGCTCGCAGTCTCGTGGAGCATCACATAGCTCGCAGTCTCGTGGAGCATCACATAGCTCGCAGTCTCGTGGAGCATCACATAGCTCGCAGTCTCGTGGAGCATCACATAGCTCGCAGTCTCGTGGAGCATCACATAGCTCGCAGTCTCGTGGAGCATCACATAGCTCGCAGTCTCGTGGAGCATCACATAGCTCGCAGTCTCGTGGAGCATCACATAGCTCGCAGTCTCGTGGAGCATCACATAGCTCGCAGTCTCGTGGAGCATCACATAGCTCGCAGTCTCGTGGAGCATCACATAGCTCGCAGTCTCGTGGAGCATCACATAGCTCGCAGTCTCGTGGAGCATCACATAGCTCGCAGTCTCGTGGAGCATCACATAGCTCGCAGTCTCGTGGAGCATCACATAGCTCGCAGTCTCGTGGAGCATCACATAGCTCGCAGTCTCGTGGAGCATCACATAGCTCGCAGTCTCGTGGAGCATCACATAGCTCGCAGTCTCGTGGAGCATCACATAGCTCGCAGTCTCGTGGAGCATCACATAGCTCGCAGTCTCGTGGAGCATCACATAGCTCGCAGTCTCGTGGAGCATCACATAGCTCGCAGTCTCGTGGAGCATCACATAGCTCGCAGTCTCGTGGAGCATCACATAGCTCGCAGTCTCGTGGAGCATCACATAGCTCGCAGTCTCGTGGAGCATCACATAGCTCGCAGTCTCGTGGAGCATCACATAGCTCGCAGTCTCGTGGAGCATCACATAGCTCGCAGTCTCGTGGAGCATCACATAGCTCGCAGTCTCGTGGAGCATCACATAGCTCGCAGTCTCGTGGAGCATCACATAGCTCGCAGTCTCGTGGAGCATCACATAGCTCGCAGTCTCGTGGAGCATCACATAGCTCGCAGTCTCGTGGAGCATCACATAGCTCGCAGTCTCGTGGAGCATCACATAGCTCGCAGTCTCGTGGAGCATCACATAGCTCGCAGTCTCGTGGAGCATCACATAGCTCGCAGTCTCGTGGAGCATCACATAGCTCGCAGTCTCGTGGAGCATCACATAGCTCGCAGTCTCGTGGAGCATCACATAGCTCGCAGTCTCGTGGAGCATCACATAGCTCGCAGTCTCGTGGAGCATCACATAGCTCGCAGTCTCGTGGAGCATCACATAGCTCGCAGTCTCGTGGAGCATCACATAGCTCGCAGTCTCGTGGAGCATCACATAGCTCGCAGTCTCGTGGAGCATCACATAGCTCGCAGTCTCGTGGAGCATCACATAGCTCGCAGTCTCGTGGAGCATCACATAGCTCGCAGTCTCGTGGAGCATCACATAGCTCGCAGTCTCGTGGAGCATCACATAGCTCGCAGTCTCGTGGAGTATCACATAGCTCGCAGTCTCGTGGAGCATCACATAGCTCGCAGTCTCGTGGAGCATCACATAGCTCGCAGTCTCGTGGAGCATCACATAGCTCGCAGTCTCGTGGAGTATCACATAGCTCGCAGTCTCGTGGAGTATCACATAGCTCGCAGTCTCGTGGAGCATCACATAGCTCGCAGTCTCGTGGAGCATCACATAGCTCGCAGTCTCGTGGAGCATCACATAGCTCGCAGTCTCGTGGAGCATCACATAGCTCGCAGTCTCGTGGAGCATCACATAGCTCGCAGTCTCGTGGAGCATCACATAGCTCGCAGTCTCGTGGAGCATCACATAGCTCGCAGTCTCGTGGAGCATCACATAGCTCGCAGTCTCGTGGAGCATCACATAGCTCGCAGTCTCGTGGAGCATCACATAGCTCGCAGTCTCGTGGAGTATCACATAGCTCGCAGTCTCGTGGAGCATCACATAGCTCGCAGTCTCGTGGAGCATCACATAGCTCGCAGTTTCGTGGAGCATCACATAGCTCGCAGTCTCGTGGAGCATCACATAGCTCGCAGTCTCGTGGAGTCTGTATCTTATTTAACAATAATTTTGACTTTAAAGTCAAGAAAGCCATTAAAGACACCCAAGGAAACTTTTTATTGGTCTTCATTCAAACTATGGACAAAGACATTTTGTTAGCTAATATTTATGGACCTAATAACGATGATCCGGATTTTTATGTTTATTTACAAAAAACAATTGAGGACTTGCATATATCAAACATAATTATAGGGGGAGACTGGAATTTAGTTTTGAATCCAGCGCTGGATTACCAAAATTACAAGAGAAATAATAATGTAAAAGCGCAAGAAACGGTCATTGAAATGGCTGGTGAACTGGAACTAGTTGATGTCTGGCGAGAAATTAACCCGGAAACGCTGAGATTTACATGGAGACGTAGTAACCCAATTCAGCAGAGTAGATTAGATTTTTTCTTGGTATCTGAGAACATGCTTTCTGCAATAAAAGATGCTGACATCCTGCCAGGATACAGAAGTGATCACTCAATAATAGTTTTATAATTAGAGTTTGAAAAGGAAACGAGCCATAACAATTATTGGAAATTTAATTCATCTCTCTTAAAAGATAAAAAATATGTGGAAGAAGTTCATAAGACCATCAAAGCAGTCAAAGATCAATATTCTGTCTTGGTCTATGATAGGAACAACATTGAAAGTATAGATACTGATGATCTGCATTTAACGATATCTGATCAGCTATTTTTAGATACTCTTTTAATGGAAATTAGAAAAGCCACAATAGATTTTAGTGCCAAGAAAAAAAAGGCTGATGCACTTTTAGAAAAAACACTTGAAGATGAAATTCAGTTTCTTGAAAAAATTGTTAATAAATCTGAAGACGACTTATTGAAAATGCAAGAAAAAAAGGATGCATTAACAAACTTACGGAAAACTAAAATACAAGGAATATTACTACGTAGCAAAGCAAGATGGGCGGCTGAAGGAGAAAAAGTAACGAAATACTTTTGCAACCTAGAAAAAAGACATTATATTAGTAAGCAAATGTTCAAAATAATATCAAAAAATGGTCCGACGTTGTCAAACACTGATGACATGCAGGACGAAACAAGAGAATTTTACCAACATGTGTATTCAGAAAGGGAGATAGAAACAGTCGACCTAGACACGTATACACCGTTTTTACCTAAGCTTTCTGAAGAAGAAGCAGTAGTCTTAGAAGGAGAAATAACCCTTGCAGAAGCAGCTCATTCTCTTAAAAGCATGAATAATGGTAAAAGCCCGGGTACGGACGGGATGACGGTTGAATTCTATAAGTTTTTTTGGAGACAAATTGGTAGCTTTGTTGTCA
Source organism: Littorina saxatilis (assembly GCF_037325665.1). Taxonomy (NCBI): domain Eukaryota; kingdom Metazoa; phylum Mollusca; class Gastropoda; order Littorinimorpha; family Littorinidae; genus Littorina; species Littorina saxatilis. Next base: position 81,795 of record NW_027128080.1, read on the forward strand.
GATCTTTAAACGAAGGCTTTTCCAAAACAGAGATGTCTATTTCTCAACGAGAGGGTGTAATTGTATGTCTTCCAAAAGGTGACAAACCTAGAGAGTATTTGAAAAATTGGCGTCCTATTTCCTTACTTAACGTTTCTTACAAGATTGGATCATCTTGCATAGCGAACCGTATTAAAAAAGTACTACCAAATCTAATTAATGAAGATCAAACGGGTTTTATGGCTGGGAGATATATAGGTGACAATATAAGACTTTTATACGATATCATTGACTACTTGAAAGAAAACAATCTACCAGGATTGTTAGTCTCAATTGATTTTGAGAAGGCCTTCGACTCAGTTAACTGGGATTATATGCACAACGTATTGAAATGCTTTAACTTTGGGGAAAATATACAACGATGGATACAAGCATTTTATACTAATATAAGGTCTTCGGTAGTGGTCAATGGTAAGGCATCTGGCTTTTTTACAATAGAACGCGGATGTCGACAAGGGGATCCAATTTCACCTTATCTGTTTATTTTATGTGCAGAACTTCTTGCATGTCGAATTAGAGAAAATAAAGCTATTGAAGGCATTCAGATTGCAGAAACTGAACAGAAAGTTAGTCAGTTCGCCGATGACACCTCACTTTTTCTCAACTGTGATGAAAGGTCATATGAAACTCTATTTTATGAACTTAACTTCTTTGACAAGTTATCTGGATTGAAACTTAACTATGAAAAAACCTGTAATGTCTGGTTAGGCCGAACAAGGAGCAGTGATAAACAATATTTGCAAAATCACAAGATGACGTGGAATCCAGCACAATTTAAAATCCTCGGACTCTGGTTTACGAATGACTTGGGAGGGATGGCGGAGTTAAACTTTACTGAGAAATTTAACGAAGTGAAAAAACTGTTTAGTATCTGGTCCAAACGATCAAGTACCCCGCTAGGACGGATTGCAGTGCTCAAATCGTTAATACTATCAAAACTTGTATATTTATGGATTTTACTACCAAATCCACCTAACAATACATGCTCTATACAACAATTGCAAAAAAAATGCTTCCAGTTTGTTTGGGATAATAAAAACGACAAGGTCAAAAGAACGGTGGCAGTTCAAACAATTCAAAATGGAGGTATTAATGTTCCTCATATAGAAACATACATCAAATCATAGAAACTCATCTGGATGAAAAAAGTACTATCAGACTGTCAAAACCCAAAATGGAAGCAAATTTTGCAAGTTACTTGCCCTGAAATATGTTTACTGGAAAAATATGGTCCAACATTGTTGTTAAAAAATAATCAACATGTTAATCCATTCTGGAAAGATGTGTTCAAAGCAACAACAGAATTTTATGACAAGACTGATATTGATACTCCAGCAGAGTTTTTGATGGAACCATTATTTTATAATAACAAATTCAAGGTTGGTCAATCACCTTTCCACTTTAAGGACTGGTCATATAATGGTATATATTTTGAAAAAGATATTGTACATGAGAATGGGGAAATTTTGTCTCTTCAAGAGATAAATGAAAAAGTGGATGCTCATGTTTCCATGCTAGATTTGTATGGCTGTATTAGTTCAGTAAAATCTGTTCTACGCAAGACAAACATTATTCTGGAAGATTGTGCTTGCGCTACACTATCCAAAGCTTACACAGCCATACTTATGGCTCAGAAAGGTGCAAAAACGTTTTATAAAACACTAATTGGGAATCCTGTCTTGCCCAATGCATGTAAAAGCTGGGAACGTTTAACAGACAGAGATATTGTATGGCCCAAAGTTTTTTCTGTAACAAGGAAAATACAAGAGGTTAAGCTGAAGTGGTTTCAAATGAAGATTAACTACAGAGTGCTTGTGACAAAGTCAATCCTCAGGGACATGGGCGTGCTCGCGAGCAATCTTTGCAATGTTTGCAAAGTCGAAAGAGACACAATTTATCATTATGTATGGCACTGCGAGCACGCACAGGCCTTTTGGGTAGACTTTGAGAACTATTTGCGCGACAAATGCCATACTTGTTCAAGGCTTAAACTTAACTCTACAATTGTACTTTTTGGCTATGATGATAATATTAAAACAGATGCAGGCTTTGACCATATTTTATTAATCGCAAAATTCTATGTGTATAAATGCAGGATTGCAAACACAAGACCAAGACTTCCTGTTTATTTACAAGAATTAGCATATGCACATCAGGTGGATAAATATGTACATCAAATAACAATGAGACAGGATCAGTATATTCAAAAATGGGCATCATACTTAGGAATTGTGTAATGAATCATAATAACATGTTTTGTATGGGCAATTGTTACTGCAACCTTGCAATTAAAATTAACTTTTTGAGTACTGATGTTTCTAAAAACTGTAATGTTTTGTCCGCCATGAAATGCAATCATTTGTATTACATGTACTTGTTTCATATATGTGCACTGCCAGTTTGCCATGATTGTTTGATGAGTGTTGTTGAATAAAAAAAAGTTGAAAAAAAAAAGTTTGTCAATACATTTAAAACACATGCTTCTCTCAATGAGTACTGACGAGTCGCTATGTCTTTCTCTTCAAACTGGCTCACTCATCGACTATTGCCACAACGACGAGTCGCTATGTCTTTCGCGTTGCCTGACTAAGTTGACAACTATCTTTTAATGAGTTATTAACATAAACTTACTATATAATTATAATTCTATATAGCTATTCTGATGGACACGTGGGAGAATTCGGGGGCTGTGATTGGATGGTCTCTTACGATCATCAAAGCATAATGCTACGGAAGTCGGCCATTTTTGCCAATATCCAAAAGCATATTGGCAAAAATGGCCGACTTTCTTATCTCGTAACTCCACACTAAATACCCCACTTCCCCTCTAAAGTATTGATGTACAACCCATGGCACTAACATTCATGTAGTCGTTTATAACTGAGGTTGAAAAATTCGCTTCAAGACGAGACAAGTATGAATACCATTCACCCAAACTGAAAACTTCGCTGTCGTCTGCTCGCGTTGTACGGATTTAACCTCAACAAGACAGGACGTTAGCTGTTCTCTTCTCCTTCCCTTGTTGCATCCTAGTTCTTCAGTTGTTTCTAGTTTTCCGTTGATGTTGTGTTTTGGTCTCTTCATAAGTAGTCTTGTTCAAAATTTAAAAAAAACTCAAACTTCTTTTTGTTGAATGAATTAATAAAAAGCTGTTTAACAGCTGTGTTGTCAAATCGAGTTTTTTTTTTCCAAAGTCAGTGTGGCGCCTGCGCAAAACTAATGCGCATGAGAAACGTCGTCTGCTATCAAAACCTGAGATCAACGCATCGACGCAAAAACTGTCATTTTGTAAGTTTGGAACAACAAATCAAGGTCAGAACAGCTATATGATCGCTATTGTATTTTCAGCGTAGCAATAGGGTCCGATATTTAGACTCGAACAAGTATAATGCGACTCGTCTTCGACTCGTCGGCAGTTTACTTGTCTCGTCTAAATATCGGACCCTATTGCTACGCTGAAAACACAATAGCTGTTAATATATTACTTATTACCATATTATGGTTATTATTAAACTTACTCTATTACACATGTCGTTTGCATAAAGAGCGATTACTTCCCTTTGGTTATTTGATATTTCAATGACTTTGAAGCGTATTTCAAAGAGTTTTCATCCACATTTTTTATCGTTTATCCTATTAACTGACACCTTTTTTCAATGTTTATGAATCTTTACTGGTAGACAGCATTAAGACCATCCAAAATGGCCGACCCAAGCATAAACGGAATGTGATATTACTTCCCTTGCATCTTTTATTGATCTCGTTCTACCTTGGTTTCAAAACCAACTATACTTTGTTTTAGAGGCTGGGGCCAGCGATAGCATGACCGAGATAACTCTGCATGCTATGGTAGTCCCGAACCTTCAATCATTTATTTTACCTAATGCTAACTTTTTCAACTATGGCTCCTCCGCCACAGAAGTAAGGCGCGTCTGCCGCGACAGTGCCTGAGCTAAACATTGGCGGGCACTGCTCACAGCCTGGCACACGGCACTGTAAACATCCCCCTCCCTTCACCTCTCTCACCACCATCCGCCCTACCCTTGGTCTCATGCCAGTGTAAGAAACATCATCTCATTTCATTGAGTCACAACTCTCTTCCCTTGTTGTGCCACATATAAGTTTGCTGATCATTTTACAGAAAAATGTGCTGATCATATTACAGATACATTTGCTAATCATTTTGCAGATACATTTGCTAATCATTTTGCAAATAAATTTGCTGATCATTTTGCAGATAAATTTGCTGATCATTTTGCAGATAATGTTGCTGGGCACAGCACAGTACTGTTTGCACTGTGTGCAACTGCATGCAGCAGATCTGCGTTGTCTGCAGCATATATTACAATGGGAACAGCCTTTAGTTACATACATCAATCAATCAATCAATCAATATGAAGCTTATATAGCGCGTATTCCGTGGGTACAGTTCTAAGCGCTTGTCGAAGAGTTGTCAACACAGGACTAACAAAGAAACTAACATCTTCAGACGGACACGAACCCTATAATAATAATAATAAAGATAGCTTATATAGCGCCGCTTCACAAATTTAACTATGCTCTTAGCGCTGTACATCGAGATATAACAATTTCAATAATATAAATACAAAGATGATATTATAATAATACACATTTACAAATATCACTCACGTGCATACATCCTCGTGCACACCACGCGCATACACATTCCCACTCATTAACAAGTGCTTCCATCCCCCTGCCACTGAGATGTTCATATACCCCCCTGGACAAGCTCACACCATGTCCGTCTCCTCTCTGGACTGTACATACACTCAGCAAGAAAAAGAAAGACTAAATGCAAATTTCATACAGAACCCTATAGCTCAATCAAAGCTGAAGCAACTATACAAAAAAGACACATTCAAACAACAAATCTAACTTCACCTCTAACAGTCTATAAAGATGGCAAGGACAATTTACAAGGATTCGCGAAAAAGGTGCGTTTTAAGGGAACTGCGGAAAGAGTCCTTAGAAGCAGAATGGCGAACGGAGGAAGGGAGAGAATTCCAGACAATGGCAGCCGCAGAAGCAAACGAGCGATTTCCAAAAGAAGGCAAGCTTCGCTCGAGAGTTTCCAGTTTGCGACTGTCAGCGCGTGAGCGGAGGTTGTAGTCAGAGGGATTGTCATATGTGACGAGCAGTTCCTTGAGGTATTTAGGGCCATCTTCAAATTTGGCAGAGAAACAGATACAAGCAAGCTTGTATCTGATACGAGCGGACACGGGAAGCCAATGAAGGGAACGAAGAAGTGGTGTGACATGATCAAACTTCTTAAAACGATATATCAATTTGGCGGCAGAGTTTTGTACCTTTTGGAGTGACTCGACAAGTTTTTGATCACAGCCATAGAACAGGCTGTTGCAATAGTCTATTCTGGATAGAACTAGAGAACAGGCTAGAGTTTGAGCGGCTTGGGGGGTAAGATAGTGGCGGATAGAACTGATTTTCCTTACGTTACTGTACGCAATTGTGCGGATGTTTTGGACGTGCTGGGAAAGGTTGAGGAAGTGGTCGAAGGTAACGCCAAGATTAGTCACAGAAGAGACAAAGTTGACGTCGCTATCACCGACATGAATGCTAGAAGGCAAATAATTTTCAGGGAAAGATCTGTACTGGGACCTGACAAGCATGGATTCAGTTTTCGAGTCGTTTAGCTGTAGTTTGTTAGCCGTCATCCACGCCTTTACAGCAACAACACAGTCTTCCATTTCACTCACAGTGGTATCACACACTAGCAAACCCTGGTAAACATACAACAAACAACTGTTTAACAACAATGTACACATCAATAGCTAGGTCCAAACAAAATAATATTAAGCACAAAGAAAACACCTCTCACAGAGCACAGCACAAGAATGTCTTTTGGGGCACAACACATCACGTCGAACATGAAAGTCGCAGCCAGCTACGGGAAGAACTGAGTCTTCAACCTACTCTTGAACGCGTCAAGAGAGGGGCTCTGGCGAAGCTCAAGCGGCAGGGAGTTCCAGACGGAGGGGCCCGCGGAGGGAAATGCACGCTGACCAGCAGATGCGAGTTTCGAGCGAGGGATGTGGAGGCGGAGAGGGTCAGCAGCAGAACGAAGGGGACGGTCGGAGGGCTGGGTGTACAGGTCCAGGGAGGATTGAAGGTACATAATATTGATCCTTTCCTGAATCTTTTGTCTTCGCCCCTCTAGTCGGCGATGCCAGGAAAACTTATTTGTGTGTGTGTGTGTGTGTGTGTGTGTGTGTGTGTGTGTGTGTGTGTGTGTGTGTGTGTGTGTGTGTGTGTGTTGATGTTGCAGCCAATACTGCGCGACGCGGGGGAGAAGAACAAGTTATTTGTGTGTGTGTTGATGTTGTAGCCAGTATGATGATGAAGATGATTGATGTTGTAGCCAGTATGATGATGAAGATGGTTGATGTTGCAGCCAGTATGATGATGAAGATGATTGATGTTGTAGCCAGTATGATGATGAAGATGGTTGATGTTGCAGCCAATACTGCGCGACGCAGTGGAGAAGAACAAGAAGATGGAGGAGAAACAGGCGGTAGAACTGATCGACCGATGTATGAAGCTGTTGTTCTACCGTGACGCCCGCTCTCTTAACAAGGTAAGGAATGTGATCCAAGATGTAGACACAGTGTTGGCAGGGGTGAGCCATCAGACAAAGACTAGGGGTCAGTTGTCTCCCCTAGAGAGGCGTTGTGGCGGGGTGGTAAGATGTCGGCCTCTGAATCGGAAGGTGGCGGGTTCGAATCCCGGCCGCGGCCGCCTGGTGGGTTAAGTGTGGAGATTTTTCCGATCTCCCAGGTCAACATATGTGCAGACCTGCTTGTGGCTTATCCCCCTTCGTGTGTACACGCAAGCACAAGACCAAGTGCGCACGGAAAAAATCTTGTAATCCATGTCAGAGTTCGGTGGGTTATAGAAACACGAAAATACCCAGCATGCTTCCTCCAAAAGCGGCGTATGGCTACCTAAATGGCGGGGTAAAAACAGTCATACACGTACAATTCCAGAAGGAGTTGTCTCCCCTCCACCAAGTTCTCTGCTGGGGCATGGTCAAAGGCATGTCCGGACTGTGGTAACAAAGTCCAGAGTTAGTATTATATCATTATGTGATGGGTGTGATGCTACCCAGACAGACACTCTCTTTTGGCCATTATGTTTTTGCTTTCTTAATAAACTTTGTTTGAATTTAGTTATATGTGTATTGCTGTGTGTTTTCAGTACCAAGTTGCCGTGGTTACGAAGAAGGGGTCTGAGATTCGCGGCCCTATCGTGTCCGAGGCCAACTGGGAGATAGCGCACATGGTCAAGTGAGTGGAGCGTGCGTGTGATTATGGGCAACACTGCTATGTGTCACATGTTTCCTTTTACACACACACACACACACGAACACACGTACACACACACACACACACACACACACACACACACAGCTATGGCGAAGAGGTACAGTTTTGTAGAGGGAGAAAATAAATGTCAACTTTTTGCAAATTAAGCAGACTAGTGAGGAAATTCGATGGATTTAGTCGAGTCCAAAATTAGATTTTGTTAAAACCCCACCCAGAGGTTATGTCCCTTGCATGAGCAAAGAAAATTTTACGATGAAGCGATTTAAGTAAAAAAAAAAATACAATCTTTTCCATGAGTGGAATACGGGGTCCAAAGCAGTATTTGTGAGGGGAGGTGGGATAGTCAGTATGGAGATTGTGAGATACACAAGGCCGAGATTGTGAGATACACAAGGCCGGCTGACGTCCAACCTTAGCTGCATGTCAATATTGCTTTGTGCAAATTTCTGCTTTCACACACTCTTACATATAGACACAAGTACACGCGCACACACACTGAACAACAGAAACAATTAAGTAGATGTGCAACGCCAAGGCACTGCATACCCCAGCGAAAGACACACCTCTCTCTCTCTGTCTCTCTCTCTTCTCTGTCTCTCTCTCAAACACACACGAACACACACACACACACACCCACACCCACATACACACACACACACACACACACACACACACACACACACATACACATACACACACACACACACACACACACACACATACCCCAAGTTACACACGTACACACATACACACTCACTCACACGCACTCACTCTCTCACACACACTTCATACACACAAAACACACCCCCATACGCACATATAGACAGACGGACATACACACCTTTACAAACAAACACACATACACACACACATACACACACACACACACACACACACACATTGACTCACACAAATCTCATACACACAAAACACACACTCATACGCACATACACGGTTGGCCTAGTGGTAAGGCGTCCGCCCCGTGATCGGGAAGTCGTGGGTTCGAACCCAGGCCGGGTCATACCTAAGACTTTAAAATTGGCAATCTAGTGGCTGCTCCGCCTGGCGTCTGGCATTATGGGGTCAGTGCATGCTAGGACTGGTTGGTCCGGTGTCAGAATAATGTGACTGGGTGAGACATGAAGCCTGTGTTCTTCTGCCTTGTGTGTGGCGCACGTTATATGTCAAAGCAGCACCGCCCTGATATGGCCCTTCGTGGTCGGCTGGGCGTTAAGCAAACAAACAAACAAATACGCACATAGACAGTCGGACACACACAGCTTTACAAACAAACACATATACACACTCATGCACACACAAACACACACACAAACTCATGCACACACACATTCACACACACACCAACACACTCTCTCTCTCTCTCTCTCAAACACACACACACACACAAACACACACACTCACATACGCACACACACACATACACACACACACACATACACACACTCACTAACACGCACTCACTCACTCTCTCACAAAAAACTTCATACACACAAAACACACACCCATACGCACATATGGACAGACAGACATGCACACCTTTACAAACAAACACACATACACGCACACACATACACTTATTGGCACACACACACTTACACACACACGAGTACAGACTCATGCACGCGTGCGCGCGCGCACACACACACACACACACACACACACACACACAAATACACACACATACACACAACACACATACGAGTACAGACTCATGCACGCGTGCGCACACACACACACACACACACACACACACAAACAGTAACAGTAACACATGTGCACAAAATGAACACCAACACACACACTGCGCGAGAGAGAAAGACTTCAGGGAGGCATGACGTCATGATGCATTAATTGACGTCAAAGACTTTCGACCGTGACGTATTCTTACGCAAGCTTTATCCATAGACTTGGAAACTACGGAATTTCTACCCGTCCAAAACGGCCTTGGGTGGCGTTTGCTGAAAAAATGGGGGCGACTATTGCACCCACCGTATTTTTGTTAGTATGGTCCCAATTTTTGGTGAACTTCCATCTCCAACTGTAGCACGTAGCCGGGCACAAAGAATCCTTCTTTATCATGTATTATTCGGTATGCACATTTCTCAAGTCGATTACAGTATAGCGTTCACGGGATACCTCCAGCTTCGCTGGGATTATGCACACACACACACGGACACATACACATCTGGACGCATACACACACACACACACACACACACACACACACACACACACACACACACACACACACACACACACTGTGAACTACAGAAACAATAAGCACTGAGACACCAGGGCTGTGCAATGTGCGTTTACCTGTGTCTTGCATGCACTAACAGTGACAAACAATGCACTAGAAATTGGTTACGGGGACCCGTGATGCACTTGACTTGAACAGAGCGTGTCCCAGGATGCACAGCCTTGTCATGATCACGCCTTCACACTGACATTGTCATGATCACGCCTTCACACTGACATTGTCATGATCACGCCTTCACACTGACATTGTCATGATCACGACTTCACACTGACATTGTCATGATCACGCCTTCACACCGACATTGTCATGATCACACCTTCACACTGACATTGTCATGATCACACCTTCACACTGACATTGTCATGATCACGCCTTCACACTGACATTGTCATGATCACGCCTTCACACTGATATTGTCATGATCACACCTTCACACCGACATTGTCATGATCACGCCTTCACACTGACATTGTCATGATCACGCCTTCACACTGACATTGTCATGATCACGCCTTCACACTGACATTGTCATGATCACGCCTTCACACTGACATTGTCATGATCACGCCTTCACACCGAAATCTTCTGCTAGTGTCCATCCAGAAGGGACAAGAACGTCACTTAGCTAGATCTTAAAGACGATAACATTTTCAGTCAGATCTGTTTGGACGCAAATTTACAATGTAAATCTCACTGGAATAATATAATGTTTTTGTGAACGGCTTGAAAAGTTGCAAAATTCCTACTGGTCTTGGGTCACTCCAAAGTTCCGATGGTCCTTTGACCCGATACAAGCTAAACCTTGGGTCACTCCAAAGTTCCGATGGTCCGTGACCCGATACAAGCTAAACCTTGGGTCACTCCAAAGTTCCGATGGTCCTTTGACCCGATACAAGCTAAACCTTGGGGTCCAGGGACACTCTCGGCAAGGTGTCTGTGGAGAGCCATGTACAACTACAATCACAAACACACAACGTACAACAGACTCGACGGGCGCAGTGACGTAGTGGTAAGACATCGGCCTCCTTATTGGAATGTCGTGAGTTCGAATCCTGTCTCTTTCTGTCCCCCCCTCTCTCTCTCCCCCCCACTCTCTTTCTCCCCCCTCTCTCTTCCTCCACTCTCTTTCTCCCCCCTCTCGCCCCCACTCTCTTTCTCCCCCCTCTCTCTCCCCCCACTCTCTTTCTCCCCCCTCTCTCTCCCCCCACTCTCTTTCTCCCCCCTCTCTCTCCCCCCACTCTCTTTCTCCCCCCTCTCTCTCCCCCCACTCTCTTTCTCCCCCCTCTCTCTCCCCCCACTCTCTTTCTCCCCCCTCTCTCTCCCCCCACTCTCTTTCTCCCCCCTCTCTCTCCCCCACTCTCTTTCTCCCCCCTCTCGCCCCCACTCTCTTTCTCCCCCCTCTCTCTCCCCCCACTCTCTTTCTCCTCCCTCTCTCTCCCCCCACTCTCTTTCTCCCCCCTCTCTCTCCCCCACTCTCTTTCTCCCCCCTCTCTCTCCCCCCACTCTCTTTCTCCCCCCTCTCTCTCCCCCCACTCTCTTTCTCCCCACTCTCTTTCTCCCCCCTCTCTCTCCCCCCACTCTCTTTCTCCCCCCTCTCTCTCCCCCCACTCTCTTTCTCCCCCCTCTCTCTCCCCCCACTCTCTTTCTCCCCCCTCTCGCCCCCACTCTCTTTCTCCCCCCTCTCTCTCCCCCCACTCTCTTTCTCCCCCCTCTCGCACCCTCTCTCTTTCTGTCTTCTCCCCCTCTCTCTCCCCCCACTCTCTTTCTGTCCCCCCCTCTCTCTCCCCCCACTCTCTTTCTCCACCCTCTCTCTCCCCCCACTCTCTTTCTCCCCCCTCTCGCACCCTCTCTCTTTCTGTCTTCTCCCCCTCTCTCTCCCCCCACTCTCTTTCTGTCCCCCCCTCTCTCTCCCCCACTCTCTTTCTCCCCCCTCTCTCTCTCCCCACTCTCTTTCTCCCCTCTCGCTCCCTCTCTCTTTCTGTCCCCCCCTCTCTCTCCCCCACTCTCTTTCTCCCCCTCTCTCTCCCCCCACTCTCTTTCTCTCTCTCTCTCTCTCTC
>NW_027128080.1:93736-151236 GCF_037325665.1 Littorina saxatilis
CAAAAGAGATGATCACAGACTTTAGGAGAGGGGAAAAGGAAACAGAGCCACTAGTGATAGGGGGGAAAGAGGTAGAACAAGTACAAGAGTACAAATACTTGGGCTGCATCATCAGTTCAGATCTCTCGTGGTCAAAACACATAGCCAAGGTAGTTAGCAAGTGCAATTCAAGACTGTACTTTCTGAGGAAACTCAAGCAGTTCAAGGTCTGCCCTGAAATACTGGCAATGTTCTACAGAGCCAGCATTGAAAGTGTTTTGACCTTCAACCTCATGGTATGGTACTATGGGGCTACTGTAGAGGACAAGAGCCATCTGGCAAGAGTGATCAGACAGGCAGAAAAGGTGGTTGGGGTTCAGTTCCCAAGCTTGGATGAACTGGTGCATAAGAGAACAGCCACAAAAGCACGAAAGGTCGTTGAAGATGAATCGCACCCCCTGCATGATCAGTTTGCACTCATGCCATCTAGGCGTAGATACAGAGCTGCAAAGTGTAGAACCTCTCGCATGCGGAAGTCGTTTATTCCATCCGCCATCTCAGTTCTCAATGATACCACTTAGTGCATGCATGTGAAACTGAAAAATGTACAATGGAGTTTTCCTCAGAGCTAGCTAGGAATGCATTGTACTCTAATGTTGTCATGTTATTGCTGTGTTTTTTATCTTCATGTTTTAAAATTATCTCCACAACTTATAAAGTATACTTTTACACTAGAATTATGTTTAAACAAATCAAGTATGTATGTTTAATATTATTCTTATGAAGTTTTTTTACAACTATTTAGAATAGAACAGTTTGTTTTGAATGTCAATCACTGGGAGCAGTCAGAAGAGTAAGAATTCTGTTTTGTTCTCACTATCATTTGCTTATGAAGATCATGATGTTGTTCCATTGCTTAGTCAGTCCTAGAAATAATGTCCTAGACTGTTATCAGTATTTTTGCCCTCTTTCATTACGATGCTATGGTATTTCTGTGGGTCTCCACATGTGTTTGTTTATAAGGCGGAAGTGACCTCCCCTTGTACACAATAGGCCCTCAGATGAAGCCTACGGACAGACTAGAATAGAACATGCACATAACACAGAAGGTCTGCACAGCACACTCACACACAGCAATACAGCACACCGTCTTGTACCTCCTTCTGCCCTGCCGAAGTCGGGGTATCCTTTTTAATCCACCGAACATTAATATCCACAGCCATGTGTGTCTCCTGCCTCCGAACACACACGCCACAGAGCTCGACTCGATGTGCGCAGTTTCGTATAAAAATTATTTTCCAAATTTCCCCACTGTGTTTTATAAAATAATCATATTATGAAAGCACATACATTCTTATCTTAGTTATTATGTATTCATTGTTAGCAAACATCGGCATTATTCATGTTTTACTTTAAACGCAATCATTGTTATTTATAGATCACAGGCACTTGATGTAAGTAGGTCACACACGTGTAAATGTTGTGCCCAGTCCTTGTTTTTGTTTCTGTTATTATTTTAGTTAGCAGGTCTAGTTGAGCACGTATTAAGTATCATGTACCCACTACTAGTCATTGTGCATTTTAGTTAATGGACTGATGATGTCATTTGTATGGAGTCGACGCACGTGCGAGGATATGTATGTGTGGGAGGGGGGGGGAGGCGCGGGAGATGGAAGCTTGCTGTATGTTATGTAATGTATATATTGTGTGTGATACGTGGAAATGTGATACTATTTATTTGCATGTATGATACAGGTACAAATGTGATAATTGTAGGCTTATACTAGTGATTACTGTGTGTGATACATGAAATGTGATATGAATGCTGTTTTTATATGTTATACTCTTACTTTCTCCCAAGCGCAAGACAAATTCTTCTATGAAAATTGAAGCCAATAAAAAATTTGAGTTGAGTCTCTCTCTCTCTCTCTCTCTCTCTCTCTCTCTCTCTCTCTCTCTCTCTCTCTCTCTCTCTCTCTCTCTCTCTCTCTCTCTCGCTCGCCCTCTCTCGCTCTCTCTCTCTCTCCCTCGCTCTCTCTCTCTCGCTCTCTCTCTCTCTTTCTCTCTCGCTCTCTTTCTCTCTCTCTCGCTCTCTCTCTCTCTCTCTTTCTCTCTCTCTCTCTCTCGCTCTCTTTCTCTCTCTCTTTCTTTCTCTCTCTCTCTCTCTCTCTCTCTCTCTCTCTCGCTCTCTCTCTCTCTCGCTTTCGCTCTCTCTCTCTCTCGCTTTCGCTCTCTCTCTCTCTCGCTTTCGCTCTATCTCTCCTCTCTCTCGCTCTCTTTCTCTCTCTCTCTCTTTCGCTCTCTCTCGCTCTTTCTCTCGCTCTCTCTCTCTCTCCTCTCTCTCTCCCTCTGTCTCTCTCTCTCGCTCTGTCTCTCTCTCTCTCTCGGGTGGGTGTGCGCAGCGACGTTGTTTATCGGCGGCTGGTAGTCAGCGCCGCCTTGAATGCCTCAGTAGTGGCTGAGTGGACAACTGTCCAGGTGATTCCACTTCTAATGACAACTTCAATGAGCAAAGTTAACTAATGTTTACGCTGGCGAACTGAAATTCAATCCCGCAGTCCGGCCTGTGTCGAAGATTGTTTTGCCAACAGTTCAAACCATTTTGATTCAAAAATGACGGCGTGACAGTGCTGCCTCAACTTTCAAACAAGTCGCGTGAAGCGATATAAAAACATTTAGTCAAGATCAACACCACAAACTAGTCATCGCCGAGACTACATTCAGATAGTCTCGGCTAACCATACCAAAGACCGAGACGGGTCACGCTCGCCTCCGCGAAGCACGCTTCCGTAGTACTTACTGAACCTATTTTCTTTCATTCTGAGCACAGGAGAAGATGAGGAGTACAATGCAATCATTTTTTATTCCGTTTCTGAAAATGCGATTTTAATTTAATCAGCAAAACTCATTAAATATTTTGTAAGCCTCCAAGCTGAAATGCAATACCAAAGTCCGGGCCTCGTCGAAAATTACTTGACCAAAATTTCAACCAATTTGGTTTAAACGTGAGAGCGTGACAGTGTCGCCTCAATTTTCACGAAAAGCCGGATAAGACGTCATCAAAGACCTTTTTTTTTAAACGAAAAAAACGTCTGGGGATTCCTTACTCGGGATCTCTGCATCCCAGAACATAGAGAAATGTATTATCAAAGTCAAGACCTGGATGACAGAAAACAAACTAAAACTAAACGATGACAAAACTGAATCTCTACTCATAAAATCTACCCGTGCTCTGTGTACTGTACCCCTCCCTGCTGCATTAAAAGTTGGTGACTGTGACGTTACTTTTTTCAGCTTTTGCACGCAATCTGGGTTTCACTGTCTCTGATGACATGTCTCTTGACAAACATGTGGCAAATGTATGTAGATCGGCATTCCTTGAAATCCGCCGCATCAGTTCATTTCGCAAATTCCTAACTCTTGATGCTACAAGAACGCTAATGTGTGCCTTTGTCCTGTCTAAACTGGACTACTGTAATGCTCTTTTATCTGAATGTCCTTTGTACATCACTAACAAGCTTCAGAAAGTACAGAATGCAGCAGCTAGACTTGTTCTCAAAGCCAGGAAGTCTGATCACGTTAAGCCACCCTCCGCACCCTCCACTGGTTGCCTATTCAAGCTCGCATTGACTACAAACTCTTTGTGTCATAGGTTTTTTTTCTCTCAGACTGCTCCTGTCTATCTATCAGATATGTTGAATGTATACATTCCCTCAAGACAGCTTCGCTCTTCCAGCGATTCTCGGATGCTTCGCATTCCTCATGTCAGAACGAAAGCCTTCGGTCCTTCTCCTATGCAGCCCCTAAAATATGGAACTCTCTCCCATATGACATCCGCCACATTGACTCAACCCCTTCTTTCAAAGCAGCTTTAAAGACCCATCTTTTCAAAATCTATTTAGATCCCTGATCCGCTTTTTCAATACCCTGTACTATCGCTTTACGCTGTGTTTGTGTATGTGTGTGTGATCGACTGCGCTGTGTGTGTGTGTGTGTGTGTGTGTATGTGTGTGTGTGTGTGTGTGTGTGTGTATGTGATATGATATAGTGATTTAACATATTTTTCTTACTATGTACTTAGCTTTAACTTGTGTGAGTGTATGTTTTTCTTTGGATGTTGTTGTTTGTATAATTAATGCATTATGGCATTTATGTATGAACTAGGATACTCTTTATTGTAAACATGTATTGCTTTTTCTAAGCTGTTCAGTTTGATGTTAAGCGCGGAGAGCGTGGATTAACCCCATGATTTGCGCTATAAAATCTTGTCACTATTATTATTATCTCTCATGTCAAGTTTCATGAAAATCGGTTTAGTAGTTTTCTCTGAATCACTCTACACACACATACACCACGACCCTCATCTCGATCCCCCCCCCCCCCCCTCCAGTTAAAACATTTTAGTCAAAACTTGACTAAATGTGAAAAGGTCAGATATGACATCAAAGATATTTATCGAAAAACTGAGAAAAAAATCTGTCCGGGGATATCACACCCAGGAACTCTAATGTGAAATTTTATGAACATCGGTCCAGTAGTTTTCTCTGAATCGCTCTACACACACATACATACACACACACACACTAGGACAGAATAGATCTTTCAGAACTTGACGACCCCCTTTGGGAGAGAGAGAGAGTGGCAGAAAGAGAGAGGGAGCGAGAGGGGGGAGAAAGAGAGGGGGCGGGAGAGAGAGAGGGGGGGGGGGCAGAAAGAGAGAGGGAGCGAGAAAGAGAGAGGGGGAGAGGGGGGGCAGAAAGAGAGAGGTAGAGAGGGGGGAAAGAGAGAGAGAGAGAGCAGGCAACACACGGAGACAATGACAAATTCTTTATTAACGAGGGTAATGGCATAAGCAAACAGAGAGAGAGAGAGAGAGAGAGAGAGAGAGAGAGAGAGAGAGAGAGAGAGTGGGTTGGGGGGGAGAAGAAAGAGGGAGAGAGACACAGAGAGAAAGAGATCAGAATACGCAAGGTCAGATTTTTTTTCTTTTAGTTTTACTTTTATTTTCACATTGTTTTCAAACAGAGCAAACGGAACAATCCAGATGAACATGAAACAACACATGTATTTTACCGTATTAATGTAAACCTATCCACCCCCCACCTCCCTCAATTATCATCTTAACTTCTATTTATTTTCTAAAATTGAAAGCTTTGCAAATATGAACCATAAATACAATCTTTATTTTAGTTTGCTTGGAAGTTTATTTCGAGATAAAAAAAGTCTACGTAGTTGAAGCAGGAGCCTGTTCACTTGTGCTGCAAAAACAAAAACATCAAAAAACAAGAAAAAAGTGCCCAGTGAATTCCTGCTTCCTGCAAGTGTTGAGGTGAGAGAGAGATGAGATTGACTGTGGTGAATGTGCTGTGTTTGCACATAGAGTATGAAGACTGCGTGATGACAGCGGTGGAGATGAAAACCAGATGATGTTGGGTCCACTTCAACACTCTCCTTCACTCGTAGCCCCTGCAACACAACAACATTCATATCAACAAAACCAACACAACAACATTCATATCAACACAAGCATCCAGACAGACAGACAGAACTTATCGCTGTTGCGTCAACAACAACAAAAACAACATCAACAACTGCGTTACAACGCCAACACACACACACACACACACAAACTTATGCTGTCAATAACAACCACAACAACGCCAACACACATGCACGCATACACACACACAAACACACTGTATGGGCAATAAAGAACCATATAATTATGCCTTTGTCTGACATGTTGTATGTGACTGTGTGTGTGTGGAAGGGGGGGGTGGTCAGTGCAATGCTGGGTATTGTGTTTCTATAACCCACCGTACTCTGACATGGATTACAGGATCTTTTCTGTGCGCACTTGGTCTTGCGCTTGCGTGTACACACGAAAGGGAATAAGGCACTAGCAGGTCTGCACATAAGTTGACCTGGGAGATCGGAAAAATCTCCATCAGGCGGCTGCGGACAGGATTCGAACTCACGACATTCCAATAAGGAGGCCGATGTCTTACCACTACGCCACTGCGCCCGTCGAGTCTGTTGTACTTTGTGTGTTTGTGATTGTAGTTGTACATGGCTCCCCACAGACACCTTGCCGAGAGTGTCTGTTGTACGTTGTGTGTTTGTGATTGTAGTTGTACATGGCTCCCCACAGACACCTTGCCGAGAGTGTCTGTTGTACGTTGTGTGTTTGTGATTGTAGTTGTACATGGCTCCCCACAGACGCCTTGCCGAGAGTGTCTGGTGTACGTTGTGTTTGTCTGCTTAATTTGCAAATAAGTTGACATTTATTTTCTCCCTCTACAAAACTGTACCTCTTTGCCATAGCTGCATGCGTGTGTGTGTGTGTGTGTGTGTGTGTGTGTAAAAGGAAACATGTGACACATAGCAGTGTTGCCCATAATCACACGCACGCTCCACTCACTTGACCATGTGACACATAGCAGTGTTGCCCATAATCACACGCACGCTCCACTCACTTGACCATGTGACACATAGCAGTGTTGCCCATAATCACACGCACGCTCCACTCACTTGACCATGTGACACATAGCAGTGTTGCCCATAATCACACGCACACTCCACTCACTTGACCATGTGACACATAGCAGTGTTGCCCATAATCACACGCACGCTCCACTCACTTGACCATGTGACACATAGCAGTGTTGCCCATAATCACACGCACGCTCCACTCACTTGACCATGTGACACATAGCAGTGTTGCCCATAATCACACGCACACTCCACTCACTTGACCATGTGACACATAGCAGTGTTGCCCATAATCACACGCACGCTCCACTCACTTGACCATGTGACACATAGCAGTGTTGCCCATAATCACACGCACGCTCCACTCACTTGACCATGTGACACATAGCAGTGTTGCCCATAATCACACGCACGCTCCACTCACTTGACAATGTTACACATAGCAGTGTTGCCCATAATCACACGCACGCTACACTCACTTGACCATGTGACACACAGCAGTGTTGCCCATAATCACACGCACGCTACACTCACTTGACCATGTTACACATAGCAGTGTTGCCCATAATCACACGCACGCTACACTCACTTGACCATGTGACACACAGCAGTGTTGCCCATAATCACACGCACGCTCCACTCACTTGACAATGTTACACATAGCAGTGTTGCCCATAATCACACGCACGCTCCACTCACTTGACCATGTGACACATAGCAGTGTTGCCCATAATCACACGCACGCTACACTCACTTGACCATGTGACACATAGCAGTGTTGCCCATAATCACACGCACGCTCCACTCACTTGACCATGTGCGCTATCTCCCAGTTGGCCTCGGACACGATAGGGCCGCGAATCTCAGACCCCTTCTTCGTAACCACGGCAACTTGGTACTGAAAACACACAGCAATACACATATAAATACATTCAAACAAAGTTTATTAAGAAAGCAAAAACATAATGGCCAAAAGAGAGTGTCTGTCTGGGTAGCATCACATAATGATATAATCATAACTCTGGACTTTGTTACCACAGTCCGGACATGCCTTTGACCATGACCCAGCAGAGAGCTTGGTGGAGGGGAGACAACTCCTTCTGGAATTTTACGTGTATGTCCGTTTTTACCCCGCCATTTAGGTAGCCATACGCCGCTTTTGGAGGAAGCATGCTGGGTATTTTCGTGTTTCTATAACCCACCAAACTATGACATGGATTACAGGATTTTTTCCGTGCGCACTTGGTCTTGTGTTTGCGTGTACACACGAAGGGGGATAAGTCACTAGCAGGTCTGCACATATGTTGACCTGGGAGATCGGAAAAATCTCCACACTTAACCCACCAGGCGGCCGCGGCCAGGATTCCAACCCTCGACCTTCCGATTAAAAGGCCGACATCTTACCACACCGCCACAGCGCCCGTCTAGGGGAGACAACTGACCCCTAGTCTTTGTCTGATGGCTCACCCCTGCCAACACTGTGTCTACATCTTGGATCACGTTGCTTACCTTGTTAAGAGAGCGGGCGTCACGGTAGAACAACAGCTTCATACATCGGTCGATCAGTTCAACCGCCTGTTTCTCCTCCATCTTCTTGTTCTTCTCCACTGCGTCGCGCAGTACGTATTGGCTGCAACATCAACCATCTTCATCATCATACTGGCTACAACATCAATCATCTTCATCATCATACTGGCTACAACATCAATCATCTTCATCATCATACTGGCTACAACATCAATCATCTTCATCATCATACTGGCTACAACATCAATCATCTTCATCATCATACTGGCGACAACAGCAACACACACACACAAATAACTTGATTTTCTCCACCGCGTCGCGCAGTATTGGCCGCAACATCAACACACACACACACACACACAAATAAGTTTTCCTGGCATCGCCGACTAGAGGAGCGAAGACAAAAGATTCAGGAAAGGATCAATATTATGTGTGTAACTAAAGGCTGTTCCCATTGTAATATTATATGCTGCAGACAACGCAGATCTGCTGCATGCAGCTGCACACAGTGCAAACAGTACTGTGCTGTGCCCAGCAACATTATCTGCAAAATGATCAGCAAATTTATTTGCAAAATGATCAGCAAATGTATCTGCAAAATGGTCAGCAAATGTATCTGCAAAATGATCAGCAAATTTATTTGCAAAATGATCAGCAAATGTATCTGCAAAATGGTCAGCAAATGTATCTGTGGCACAACAAGGGAAGAGAGTTGTGACTCAATGAAATGAGATGATGTTTCTTTCACTGGCACGAGACCAAGGGTAGGGCGGATGGTGGTGAGAGAGTTGTAGGACTCAATGAGATGAGATGTTTCTTTCACTGGCATGAGGCCAAGGGTAGGGCGGATGGTGGTGAGATATTTGTGACTCAATGAACATTTTTAATGAGATGATGTTTCTTACACTGGCATGAGACCAAGGGTAGGGCGGATGGTGGTGAGAGAGTTGTGACTCAATGAACATTTTTAATGAGATGATGTTTCTTACACTGGCATGAGACCAAGGGTAGGGCGGATGGTGGTGAGAGAGTTGTGACTCAATGAACATTTTTAATGAGATGATGTTTCTTACACTGGCATGAGACCAAGGGTAGGGCGGATGGTGGTGAGAGAGTTGTGACTCAATGAACATTTTTAATGAGATGATGTTTCTTACACTGGCATGAGGCCAAGGGTAGGGCGGATGGTGGTGAGATATTTGTGACTCAATGAACATTTTTAATGAGATGATGTTTCTCACACTGGCATGAGACCAAGGGTAGGGCGGATGGTGGTGAGAGAGTTGTGACTCAATGAACATTTTTAATGAGATGATGTTTCTTACACTGGCATGAGACCAAGGGTAGGGCGGATGGTGGTGAGAGAGTTGTGACTCAATGAGATGATGTTTCTTACACTGGCATGAGACCAAGGGTAGGGCGGATGGTGGTGAGAGAGGTGAAGGGAGGGGGATGTTTACAGTGCCGTGTGCCAGGCTGTGAGCAGTGCCCGCCAATGTTTAGCTCAGGCACTGTCGCGGCAGACGCGCCTTACTTCTGTGGCGGAGGAGCCATAGTTGAAAAAGTTAGCATTAGGTAAAATAAATGATTGAAGGTTCGGGACTACCATAGCATGCAGAGTTATCTCGGTCATGCTATCGCTGGCCCCAGCCTCTAAAACAAAGTATAGTTGGTTTTGAAACCAAGGTAGAACGAGATCAATAAAAGATGCAAGGGAAGTAATATCACATTCCGTTTATGCTTGGGTCGGCCATTTTGGATGGTCTTAATGCTGTCTACCAGTAAAGATTCATAAACATTGAAAAAAGGTGTCAGTTAATAGGATAAACGATAAAAAATGTGGATGAAAACTCTTTGAAATACGCTTCGATTTGACAACACAGCTGTTAAACAGCTTTTTATTAATTCATTCAACAAAAAGAAGTTTGAGTTTTTTTTAAATTTTGAACAAGACTACTTATGAAGAGACCAAAACACAACATCAACGGAAAACTAGAAACAACTGAAGAACTAGTATGCAACAAGGGAAGGAGAAGAGAACAGCTAACGTCCTGTCTTGTTGAGGTTAAATCCGTACAACGCGAGCAGACGACAGCGAAGTTTTCAGTTTGGGTGAATGGTATTCATACTTGTCTCGTCTTGAAGCGAATTTTTCAACCTCAGTTATAAACGACTACATGAATGTTAGTGCCATGGGTTGTACATCAATACTTCAGAGGGGAAGTGGGGTATTTAGTATGGAGTTACGAGATAAGAAAGTCGACCATTTTTGCCAATATGCTTTTGGATATTGGCAAAAATGGCCGACTTCCGTACCATTATGCTTTGATGATCGGAAGAGACCATCCAATCACAGCCCCCGAATTCCCCCACGTGTCCATCAGAATAGCTATATAGAATTATAATGATAATAATAATAATAATATGGGAGATTTATAGAGCGCTTTACATTCTCAAAGCGCTTTACAATGACAAACATACATAATACATACAAAGCAAAGCAAAAGCATGTGCAGCAGCATTCAGCACACAAGTGAACAACGAAACTCAAACACTACATCAATACAATCTGCAAGCATACTAACACAGGCAAAACGTTCAAACATTCAAACACCTGATTCAAAAATGCACCATGTTGAAATAAAATTAATCAAAATACTGGGTGAAGAAGTGTGTTTTAAGGTTTGATTTGAAGGAACAGAATGTTTGGCAGTGTCGGATAGAGTAAGGGAGAGAGTTCCACGCAACGGCAGCAGAGTGGGAGAAGGCTCTCTGGCCGTGCTGTTTGCGACTAAAAGAAGATAGACGGAATATTCTAGTGTCTACAGAGGAGCGGAGGGATCGTGAGGGTGTATAGAGTGTGAACAGGTCAGACAGGTAGGATGGGGCTGAGGCAGATAGTATTTTGTAGCAGATACAGCAGCACTTATATTGGATTCTCAGCTCTACAGGGAGCTCGAGCCAATGAAGTTTCTTTAGCAAGGGGGAACAGGACTGGGACCGAGGGGCTTTGCAGACAAGCCGGGCTGCAGAATTTTGAACGCGCTGCAAAGGATGGATGACAGACTGAGGACAGCCAATGAGAACAGAATTTCCGTAGTCTAATCGAGAAAGAATGTAGGAGGAAACAAGGGTCTTGGTGGCATCTTCGGTAAGGTATGGGCGGATAGAACCTATTCTCTTAAGCTCGATGTAAGCGGACTGACAGACTTTCATAACATGGTGTTTCATGGAGAGATCGCTATCAAGAAAGATGCCAAGATCACGGACGGAGTCTGAGAATTCAATAGTGCTGCTGCCCAAAGTGATAGAAGGAGGGAGAGAGAGAGAGGAGGAGAGGGAGGATTTGGTGAAACGAATGGCTTCTGTTTTGTCACAGTTAAGTCTAAGTTTGTTAGTGGACATCCAGAGTTCAACGTCAGCAATGCAAGACTGAAGGGAGGTGGTCATCTGAGCGTATTCTGAGGGAGTCGCTGAGTTCTGAAGCTGAGTGTCGTCAGCAAACATTTCGTGGGAAACGGAATGTCTGTCGATGAGGTCAGTCAGAGGGGAGGTGTACATGATGAACAGCACGGGCCCGAGCACAGAGCCCTGGGGAACGCCAAAAAGGAGGGAGTATATAGTAAGTTTATGTTAATAACTCATTAAAAGATAGTTGTCAACTTAGTCAGGCAACGCGAAAGACAAAGCGACTCGTCGTTGTGCCAATAGTCGATCAGTGAGCCAGTTTGAAGAGAAAGACATAGCGACTCGTCAGTACTCATTGAGAGAAGCATGTGTTTTAAATGTATTGACAAACTTTTTTTTTTTTCAACTTTTTTTTATTCAACAACACTCATCAAACAATCATGGCAAACTGGCAGTGCACATATATGAAACAAGTACATGTAATACAAATGATTGCATTTCATGGCGGACAAAACATTACAGTTTTTAGAAACATCAGTACTCAAAAAGTTAATTTTAATTGCAAGGTTGCAGTAACAATTGCCCATACAAAACATGTTATTATGATTCATTACACAATTCCTAAGTATGATGCCCATTTTTGAATATACTGATCCTGTCTCATTGTTATTTGATGTACATATTTATCCACCTGATGTGCATATGCTAATTCTTGTAAATAAACAGGAAGTCTTGGTCTTGTGTTTGCAATCCTGCATTTATACACATAGAATTTTGCGATTAATAAAATATGGTCAAAGCCTGCATCTGTTTTAATATTATCATCATAGCCAAAAAGTACAATTGTAGAGTTAAGTTTAAGCCTTGAACAAGTATGGCATTTGTCGCGCAAATAGTTCTCAAAGTCTACCCAAAAGGCCTGTGCGTGCTCGCAGTGCCATACATAATGATAAATTGTGTCTCTTTCGACTTTGCAAACATTGCAAAGATTGCTCGCGAGCACGCCCATGTCCCTGAGGATTGACTTTGTCACAAGCACTCTGTAGTTAATCTTCATTTGAAACCACTTCAGCTTAACCTCTTGTATTTTCCTTGTTACAGAAAAAACTTTGGGCCATACAATATCTCTGTCTGTTAAACGTTCCCAGCTTTTACATGCATTGGGCAAGACAGGATTCCCAATTAGTGTTTTATAAAACGTTTTTGCACCTTTCTGAGCCATAAGTATGGCTGTGTAAGCTTTGGATAGTGTAGCGCAAGCACAATCTTCCAGAATAATGTTTGTCTTGCGTAGAACAGATTGTACTGAACTAATACAGCCATACAAATCTAGCATGGAAACATGAGCATCCACTTTTTCATTTATCTCTTGAAGAGACAAAAATTCCCCATTCTCATGTACAATATCTTTTACAAAATATATACCATTATATGACCAGTCCTTAAAGTGGAAAGGTGATTGACCAACCTTGAATTTGTTATTATATAATAATGGTTCCATCAAAAACTCTGCTGGAGTATCAATATCAGTCTTGTCATAAAATTCTGTTGTTGCTTTGAACACATCTTTCCAGAATGGATTAACATGTTGATTATTTTTTAACAACAATGTTGGACCATATTTTTCCAGTAAACATATTTCAGGGCAAGTAACTTGCAAAATTTGCTTCCATTTTGGGTTTTGACAGTCTGATAGTACTTTTTTCATCCAGATGAGTTTCTATGATTTGATGTATGTTTCTATATGAGGAACATTAATACCTCCATTTTGAATTGTTTGAACTGCCACCGTTCTTTTGACCTTGTCGTTTTTATTATCCCAAACAAACTGGAAGCATTTTTTTTGCAATTGTTGTATAGAGCATGTATTGTTAGGTGGATTTGGTAGTAAAATCCATAAATATACAAGTTTTGATAGTATTAACGATTTGAGCACTGCAATCCGTCCTAGCGGGGTACTTGATCGTTTGGACCAGATACTAAACAGTTTTTTCACTTCGTTAAATTTCTCAGTAAAGTTTAACTCCGCCATCCCTCCCAAGTCATTCGTAAACCAGAGTCCGAGGATTTTAAATTGTGCTGGATTCCACGTCATCTTGTGATTTTGCAAATATTGTTTATCACTGCTCCTTGTTCGGCCTAACCAGACATTACAGGTTTTTTCATAGTTAAGTTTCAATCCAGATAACTTGTCAAAGAAGTTAAGTTCATAAAATAGAGTTTCATATGACATTTTATCACCGTTGAGAAAAAGTGAGGTGTCATCGACGAACTGACTAACTTTCTGTTCAGTTTCTGCAATCTGAATGCCTTCAATTGCTTTATTTTCTCTAATTCGACATGCAAGAAGTTCTGCACATAAAATAAACAGATAAAGTGAAATTGGATCCCCTTGTCGACATCCGCGTTCTATTGTAAAAAAGCCAGATGCCTTACCATTGACCACTACCGAAGACCTTATATTAGTATAAAATGCTTGTATCCATCGTTGTATATTTTCCCCAAAGTTAAAGCATTTCAATACGTTGTGCATATAATCCCAGTTAACTGAGTCGAAGGCCTTCTCAAAATCAATTGAGACTAACAATCCTGGTAAATTGTTTTCTTTCAAGTAGTCAATGATATCGTATAAAAGTCTTATATTGTCACCTATATATCTCCCAGCCATAAAACCCGTTTGATCTTCATTAATTAGATTTGGTAGTACTTTTTTAATACGGTTCGCTATGCAAGATGATCCAATCTTGTAAGAAACGTTAAGTAAGGAAATAGGACGCCAATTTTTCAAATACTCTCTAGGTTTGTCATCTTTTGGAAGACATACTATTATACCCTCTCGTTGAGTAATAGACATCTCTGTTTTGGAAAAGCCTTCGTTTAAAGATCTGACAACAAAGCTACCAATTTGTCTCCAAAAGAACTTATAAAATTCAACCGTCATCCCGTCCGTACCCGGGCTTTTACCATTATTCATGCCTTTAAGAGAATGAGTTGCTTCTGCAAGTGTTATTTCTCCTTCTAAGACTACTGCTTCTTCTTCAGAAAGCTTAGGTAAAAACGGTGTATACGTGTCTAGGTCGACTGTTTCTATCTCCCTTTCTGAATACAAATTTTGGTAAAATTCTCTTGTTTCGTCTAGCATGTCATCAGTGTTTGACAACGTCGGACCATTTTTTGATATTATTTTGAACATTTGCTTACTAATATAATGTCTTTTTTCTAGGTTGCAAAAGTATTTCGTTACTTTTTCTCCTTTAGCCGCCCATCTTGCTTTGCTACGTAGTAATATTCCTTGTATTTTAGTTTTCCGTAAGTTTGTTAATGCATCCTTTTTTTCTTGCATTTTCAATAAGTCGTCTTCAGATTTATTAACAATTTTTTCAAGAAACTGAATTTCATCTTCAAGTGTTTTTTCTAAAAGTGCATCAGCCTTTTTTTTCTTGGCACTAAAATCTATTGTGGCTTTATCGTTAAATGCAGATCATCAGTATCTATACTTTCAATGTTGTTCCTATCATAGACCAAGACAGAATATTGATCTTTGACTGCTTTGATGGTCTTATGAACTTCTTCCACATATTTTTTATCTTTTAAGAGAGATGAAGAGTTTTGACACTGACAGTAGAATAATACCAGGTAATACAACATGACACAGGCACTTCAAACACAAATCACCTACCACTTCACATTTTTATTTTTCTTCAGTGAATATTCACAACAAACAGACAAACAAAATTCAATTGTTCAAAATATGTTTATATTTTAAAACAAACAAAAAGGCAAGCAAACAAAAACGCATTGGTCATAGCTTTAGATATATGTGTGTGTGTTTGCATGTCTGTACGTGTTTAATGTATGAGTGCATGGGTGTGTGTAAGTACATGGGTGTGAGTATGAGAGGGTGTGTGAGCGCACACATGTCTTTCTTCCACATCATGTTTATATAGTTTATTAATTTTATCTGGACATTTTACATTGTCAAAACTAGGGAAATAGTGGTAACATTTGCAGTCAACTACAAAGCACTCATTCATAAACATAAGGCATGGTTCTTTGTACTTGTAATTATGTAACTGCTTGCAGTTTGCAAGCACGCTGCGCTTGTTTCTTTTATAAGTAGCAACGCCCCAGTTTAATCGATTTAAGCCACAGTTCGTCGCATGCCCAAGGCTACAGTTCTTTATAATTATTTGCAACAGTCCGTAGATGTGAAGGCTCATTAATTTCACTTGCCAGGAATAGAGTCCCACTTCGAATAAAGCCACAGTTCTTAATAAGCACAGGGCCACAGTTCTTCATATGCAACAGTCCGTAGATGTGAAGACAGACTTATTTTCATTTGCCGGTAACAGTTCGTTATTTGCACAAGTCCACAGTTCTTCGTATGCAACAGTCTGTAAATGTGAAGGCACTATAATTTCACTTGCCGGTATCAGAGTTCCATTTCAATCAAGACCACAGGTCTTCATATGCACAAGGCCACAGTTCTTCATATGCAACAGTCCATAGTATGTGAAGGCATTCTAATTTCACTTGCAGTAAGTCCTTATATGCACAAGACCACAGTTCTGCAAATGTCTGTAGCCTGTTTTGAAGGCACTCTGCACTTGCCAGTACATCATGCGTAACACTAACAGTCCTAAGGCCACAGCTGTAACAGTCCATAATTTAGGTACACATGCACAGATTTCATTTGCAGGTAGCAAACAAACAACCAAAAACGCACAGTTCAAGCAAATGCACAAGGCCACAAATATTACTGACTAAGGTCAGTTCAGATCAAAGTAGGCATACTAGTTTCACTTGCATGAAAGTTCATGGTTCCATAGCCCATTGTTTGACACCAATTTCATTTATACATCCATGTTCCACAGTGAAATGAGTATAATTACCCTTTTGCATCACTTCAATATACGCCCACATGTGTGTGTGTGTGTGTGTGTGTATGGTGTGTCTGTGTGTGTGTGTGTGTGTATGGTGTGTGTGTGTGTGTGTGTGTGTGTGTGTGTGTGTGTGTGTGTGTGTGTGTGTGTGTGTGTGTGTGTGTGTTTAAAAAAAGCAGAGCAACAAACTTGCAAAGTCAAATACTACTGTGATACACAAGACAGCATCTGCGGGCAGTCAAAATCTCACATTACAATCAAACAACACACTGATTCCTTACCCAGTACCCAAGTCTGTGTGATGTGTGTTCTCATTCTATTTTATGTCTGTTTGCATTTTTTTAGTTTTTTTTGTTTTTTGTAACACAACTGTTTGAAACGTGCAATCTCGCTATTCCTTTTAAAACTGTGAAAAAAGCCCGTGAAAAACAAACAGAAAATAAACATCTGAAAAGCAGTTTCATTTTGCGAGCGAAGGTATTTTTGAAATTCCATACAGAACACTGGAGCAATCAATGGAAGGGGGAGAACTCAGGTTTGCACACATACGCAAGCTTACGCTCGGGATTCTTTCCCTTGACAGAAAAACTGGTATGCTTTAGATTGACTGAGTTACGAACAATAAAAAGCTAAAAAGCAGGGTTGCATGTTCAAAAGGATGCGAGTATGGGTCCAGTTTACACAGTTTTCCAGGCATTCCCTTGCTTTTCTTGGAGATAAACCCCCCTCCCCTTCTCTATGACTCTCACCACCTTCCCGTCCCCTCTCATTTGCTTTGCCTCTGCTCTAAGCTCTGCTCGAATCTTGCACAACCTTGGAGGTAGATCTGTTTTGAGGGAGAGTTTTTTCCTTTCAATTTGCTTCCACATTTCAAAACAGCATCCCGATCGCTCAAGCGCACAAATCGCATGATCACAGTTTCCCCTCGCACGGGGTGGCACGCCGCCATGTCTAAACTGATCTCGGTCGAACCCAAGCTCAGTGCGGAAAAACGCGCTCACTTTCTCCTCGCAGTTTGCCGAGTTTACGTTAGAAAGTCCCCACAAGAGGAGGTTGTATTTTCTTGAATTAAATTCTAACTCCTCGACTTTGTCATCTAGACCTTTGATCTTGCCTTCGGCCTGCGCGATCTTTTCGCCTACTTGGGTGTTGAGGGTACCGATCTCGGCGCGAAGCTCGCGAAACTCGGTAATCAGTGCTTTTGCCCATTCCGGGGGGTCTTTTGGGTCCATTTCCTGGTCACCCACCTCCTTATCCACAAACTTATTCAAGTTACCTTGTCCCTTTGAGGCTTTAGGCATGGTTTTGAGTTTTGGTTTTGACTGGGGTGCTCCCACAACGTGCCCGATCAAACGGCCGCCATACCGGAAGTCCGTATTGACAAACTTAATTGACGATGCGACAGATGCGTGTGATTCTGTGAAGCATGTTTGAATCATTGATGTTCAAATGCTGTGTGGAGTACGCTCACATTTCTGAAACTACACCAAGTTTGTTTGAGAACACTCCTAGTGCTGAACAGGGGTTCCCAGGTCTGTGCTGGTCAGTCGGGCGGTGTCACATGGCGGTCTGTGCTGGTCAGTCGGGCGGTGTCACATGGCGGTCTGTGCTGGTCAGTGGGGCGGTGTCACATGGCGGTCTGTGCTGGTCAGTGGGGCGGTGTCACATGGCGGTCTGTGCTGGTCAGTGGGGCGGTGTCACATGGCGGTCTGTGCTGGTCAGTGGGGCGGTGTCACATGGCGGTCTGTGCTGGTCAGTGGGGCGGTGTCACATGGCGGTCTGTGCTGGTCAGTGGGGCGGTGTCACATGGCGGTCTGTGCTGGTCAGTCGGGCGGTGTCACATGGCGGTCTGTGCTGGTCAGTCGGGCGGTGTCACATGGCGGTCTGTGCTGGTCAGTGGGGCGGTGTCACATGGCGGTCTGTGCTGGTCAGTAGGGCGGTGTCACATGGCGGTCTGTGCTGGTCAGTAGGGCGGTGTCACATGGCGGTCTGTGCTGGTCAGTCGGGCGGTGTCACATGGCGGTCTGTGCTGGTCAGTAGGGCGGTGTCACATGGCGGTCTGTGCTGGTCAGTAGGGCGGTGTCACATGGCAGTCCGTGCTGGTCAGTAGGGCGGTGTCACATGGCGGTCTGTGCTGGTCAGTAGGGCGGTGTCACATGGCGGTCTGTGCTGGTCAGTAGGGCGGTGTCACATGGCGGTCTGTGCTGGTCAGTAGGGCGGTGTCACATGGCAATCTGTGCTGGTCAGTCGGGCGGTGTCACATGGCGGTCTGTGCTGGTCAGTCGGGCGGTGTCACATGGCAGTCTGTGCTGGTCAGTCGGGCGGTGTCACATGGCGGTCTGTGCTGGTCAGTCGGGCGGTGTCACATGGCGGTCTGTGCTGGTCAGTCGGGCGGTGTCACATGGGGGTCTGTGCTGGTCAGTCGGGCGGTGTCACATGGCGGTCTGTGCTGGTCAGTCGGGCGGTGTCACATGGGGGTCTGTGCTGGTCAGTCGAGCGGTGTCACATGGCGGTCTGTGCTGGTCAGTTGGGCGGTGTCACATGGCGGTCTGTGCTGGTCAGTCGGGCGGTGTCACATGGCGGTCTGTGCTGGTCAGTCGGGCGGTGTCACATGGCAGTCTGTGCTGGTCAGTCGGGCGGTGTCACATGGGGGTCTGTGCTGGTCAGTCGGGCGGTGTCACATGGCAGTCTGTGCTGGTCAGTCGGGCGGTGTCACATGGGGGTCTGTGCTGGTCAGTCGGGCGGTGTCACATGGCGGTCTGTGCTGGTCAGTCGGGCAGTGTCACTTGGCAGTCTGTGCTGGTCAGTCGGGCGGTGTCACATGGCGGTCTGTGCTGGTCAGTCGGGCGGTGTGACATGGGGCTCTGTACGTCTGGCCAACGTTTACTTTTGGGTGGTGTCATCTAATTAAAGTGCCTCAAATGGCAGGTACTACTACTAATAATGATACGAGAATTTATAACGCGCACATATCTCACCACAAGGCGACTCAATGCGCACTCGTACACATTCTTTCGCATTAATAACTCAAGCATATACTCATATACACTTACGCATAAATTACATGAATATGACAAGGCAAAAACACAGAGACACGGCACTCAAAAGTAAGCATGAAAAAGAAAAGAAAATTCCAAATAATAATTATGTACATGGCTATTTTCAACTGCTCTGATTCAGGTTTGCGGGTGAGGTGGGGGGGGAGGTGGGTATCACTGTAGATAGAATGATGTGTAAAGTATGTGTGTGTCTTCGTGAGTTTTAAAACCCTGTGCAGAGAACAATTGTGTGCAAAAGAGATATTGTGTGCTTGTGTGTGTGTGTGTGTGTGTGTGTGTGTGTGTGTGTGTGTGTGTGTGTGCGTTCCAATAGTTACAAATGGGTATTTTTTGTTGTAAACACTCGACACAAACGGGTTCACGAAAAAAAGTGAGTTCATTTTGGAAAACCCACTTTTTTTACATGATGCAAAGAGCGGGAAATGACCCCAAAATGTCACTCCAGAAATATCTCGCGATTGTCTCATTTTCGACGTTTGGCCGGTTTGGAGTGTTTGCTCCTAAACACACCGTGGTGTGTGAAATTGTCTGCCTTTGACAGACTTGAACACTCCTCAAGGGACGTAACTCTAACCTGTACTCCAACCTTCTTCCGGTCCGTCAGCCATGCTGCCTCGACTCAAGCGGGTAAATTTGTCTGTTTTATGTTTTCGAGTGCTTTTTGAGTTATTATGGAAGTTTTGATTTACGAAAAGCTATTCCCGAAGCTTAAATTCAAAGCCAATAAGTTTATCTGCTGACTACAGATTACCATTTTCAAATTCGCAGGGATTTTCAAACGAGTGATACACTGATACTGATAGTTTCTTTTTCCTGCAGCAGATTTTGCTGCAGTCAGCACTTTGTTTTGTGCATGTTTAATAATCCCAATGTCAAAATGTATGAGTATCGAGCTTATAATGTTCCTGTATTGTTTGTTCGACTGCTGATATGGAGTAGCGCACACAATCATTCGTGAGGAATTTTGTCAGACCGCTAGCCTGTTGACAGTGTTGTGTTCGCTACCCCGTTCCCTCCTTCCTTCACTCTCTGCCTCCCTCTACTTATGTTTTGGTCTATAAAGCCTCATATTTACTGGAGTCATCCGCAGTCTCTTGCGCATTACAGGGCCTAGCATTGTAAGCCGTTCGGCGCATTTACGCCGAAATGACATCTCCAATAAGCTAACGCGAAACTCGAATTGGGGAGGGGGTTGTAGTCTAGACGCAAAATCACAAAACCTCTTCAAATTCCAGGGGTGTTGCCCCAGTAGTTTGTAAGCTGAAATCTCTTTTTCCAATGCTAGACCCTGGCATTAAAAATCTTTACATAATTCTATAAATTGTTTCTGACAGTAGGTTTGTTTAAATATTTCAGAGCCAAATTGTATGTCAATCTGCATCAAGTGTGTTCGATTTTCTGAAGACGAACGGAACTATCCGCAGTGCTTGGTAAGTTGTCTTCATCATTTTGATTTTTGTGTTACCCACATACACATGTGGAGGGATATCGAGTTAAATTTTTTATTTTTATTTTTTCTCTCTTGTCCTTTCACAATGGTCCACAGCATCATTTGCTCAGAATGTCTTGAAGTTGAAGGGTTGTGATGTTTTAGGCCTGAGGCCTGTTCATCAGTCCTGTGATACTGATACTCTAGTAACATTATGGCGGCATGCCGTCTTGTGCGGTACTAGATTGTATCCACAGTTTTTCAGTTGCTGTCTGAATAGTTCTGTCACTATAAGGGAAGACAGTTGCTAGCATCATCATGTTTTTGTGACCAGTGTAAGCCTTGGCATATTTCCTGGAGGATCATCACAACAATAGGTTATTGCTTCCATTTCGATTGGTGTCTGGTGTTTTCTCTTGTTTTCAAAGGGTAGTATGCATATATATGTATCCTACATACATGAAAACTATCATCAGGACATGAAAGTGGTTTTCACATGTACCGTTGTTTTGCCAAGATTTAGTGGCAAGAAATTTGGACATAATCTCTAGTAATGCAGTTTCAATGGAATGTAAAGTGGGAATGAGAAAAGGAACACAAACAGCTTAAAAACATGCCATAGAAGAAAGAAAATGTTTTAATGTTGCGCGGAATGCTTGTGAAGACAGTGAACTACTTTGTTCTTCTTTCCGACTGTATCTCCCTGTGGATGACTAGACATCAGTTTGAATTACTTGGCCGGCAAGAAGTTGCTCAGTGTCTGTTTAAAATACCTTTGGTACGTTTGGCTCACGTTAGAGAAGCTCAGTGTGTAGAATAAACAGAAAACTACATGTATGGCAACCATTGGTGATAGCAGGTTAACACTTGTTTTTTTGTTCAAAAAGCAACTGGGGTGAACCTGGTATAACACAGGTAGCCATGTATTCTCTCTCTGTATATATTTTGTCATTCCCTGAGTTTTATTCATTGTCTAGTTCCAGGACAGAATGGAAGAAATCCTCGTCAACAGAGGACAGCATGAAAGGCGAGCATTCAGAGCAACACGGTTCAACTTCAAGAAAGTTCAACTTCAACTTCAAGCCAGATACGTCCAGCTCACAGGTTTGTGATTCATAAGAATCAACAGTTGGTAGTGATATATGAGACTGTGCCAAAAGGTCAGGTGTCATGTCTACTGTCCCGAATGACACACGATTGCTGACATTTCACCATTGCCAACAGAATAAACAAATAAGAAATAGGTAGAAAATGAATGTGAAAACTGACTTTAATTGTTGATCAGTATTTTCTATACCACTAACAAATAATCTACTTGCACATAGCTGTTTGGCAAATGTATGTTGCATGGGACACACTGACATGAAAGTGGAAGATGTTTTTCCCTCTAGAGAAACTACATATCAAGTTACACTTTTTGTGCTCTTCCATTCCAGTTGGCAATCAATTGTTAACGCATGTTATTAGAAAAAATAGAACGAAAACAGATTAGATAGAATGAAAAATGTACTGGTGATGTCATTTGGGACATACTGACATGAAAACGTCACCTTTTGGCACAGTCTCATATATCCAGCACTAACTTTGACTCAAAACAGCAAAGTGTTCAATGTAGATGTTACGTCTACCAGAACCCAAGAACAGCTTGATCAGTTTTCATTTTTATCAAATCAGCTGGGCTTGCTGCATTCTGTCAAAAATACAAGTGTATTTTACAAGAATAATGAAAAACATGTGAGCATAAGACCCCCAAAAAGGGGATGGGGGATAGAAAAGGAGATTAAAGATAAAAATACTAATCAGGTCATTTTTTCTGTCATTTTGTTTATTTCAATGTATCATAAAAGAACACCAAATTTCATGTTTCAGCTGCAAGAGGACAGTGAAGACTGTACAGGCTCAGTCGCCACTGAACAGTGAGTTGTGTTTATTTTGTATGTACTTACATGTATACATGGATTTTAGCACGAAGGCTTGGGGTAGGTGGGGGGGGGGGGGAGTTGCGGGGGGGGGGGGGGGGGTGGGTTATTGTTCTTTGAGTATCCATCCTGTATTTGAGATAGCCATTAACTGTTTCGGGGGGGGGGGGGGGGCATTGATCTTTGAGTATCCATCCTGTATTTGAGATAGCTATTAACTGTTTCATAAATTTTCTTAAAGTGCATAGGGAAAAAGCACAAGTGTTGCATAACAAACTTTTGAATTGTGTTCAAATGGACAAGACATTTTTACTCCTATTCATGTCTTGAGACATATGTCCCTAGCCTATTGTGCTTTCAAGCTTGCGCCCATTTATTTGCAAACCTGGTTTCATCTACACACATATTAAGACAACATGAAACCACTTTTCTAACAAACATTTGGACAGCTAAAACATATCTGTAATACACACATGTCTATGCGGCTTGAACCTACTCTTTATTTAGGCCTACATCTTCTTTGGTGCTTGTTAACCCACTTTTCATTCACACATTTTTGAGCAGCGTGAACCCACTTTACATTTCATAACATCTGTATTTTAAATAAATCCAGTTTTTGATTCTTGTCAACCTTCTTTCATGCCTACACATATATCAGCTGCGTTAACCCACTTTACGTATGTTACACATTTTTATTGGAAACAAATCAGTTTCTTAAAGCTTGTCAACCCACTTTTCATACACACATTTCAGCGGCATGAACCCATTTTTATTACACACGTTTCAAAAGTAGAACCCCGCTTGTAACACACACACTTTTCGTGCAGTGTAAACCCACTTTTGATAAACATCTGGTTGAGATCTGTGCTCAACACAATTTCTTAATGCTTGTCAACCAACTCTTCATTCACACAAATATTTGATCAGCATGAACCGACTTTACATTTAATACCCACTTGTTTAAGCTCTGTGCGCAAAACGAATCTTTGTTTGACACTTACGAATATGATCAGTGCTCTTTCATTGCATGCACTAGTGGAAGACAAATGTTGAATACCAATTGTGAAACAAGCAAACCCAGGAGGGGCATCATATGTATTTGGTATTTAGTACATTCATAGTCACCACAGGGTTGTTCCCCACGTGAAATTCGGGTTGCTTTCCTTTGGGAGAGCCAGCAGCTGCAGAGCAGCGCTACCGAGTTATTTTTTTTTCCTGCATGCAAGATATCTGAGTCCCTAGACTTTTGCTGGAAACACAGGATCTTTAACGTGCGCATTGGTCTTCTGCATGCACATGCACACGAGGGTGGTACGATTCCGTCCTTTTAGAGTCTGCACTGAAAGTTGACTCTGGGAAATACAGAAAAATCCCCTGCCGTACCTGGGCTCGAACCCGCAGTCGGCCAGATCGACTGGCTTACAAACCAGACACTCTAACAAACTACGCTACGTCCCTTCCTATAATTCAGTGGTTTTAATTCCAAACTGCAGTGAGGGAGAACAAGACTGTATCCACAGTGTTTCAGTTGCTGTCTGAATAGTTCTGTCACTATAACTATAAGGGAAGACAGTTGCTGGCATCATCATGTTTTTGTGACCAGTGTAAGCCTTGGCATATTTCCTGAAGGATCATCACAACAATAGGTTATTGCTTCCATTTCGATTGGTGTCTGGTGTTTTTTCTTGTTTTCAAAGAGTAGTATGCATATATGTATCCTACATACATGAAAACTATCACCAGGACATGAAAGTGGTTTTCACATGTACCGTTGTTTTGCCAAGATTTAGCGGCAAGAAATGTGGACATAATCTCTAGTAATGCAGTGTCAATGGAATGTAAAGTGGGAATGAGAAAAGGAACACAAACAGCTTAAAAACATGCCATAGAAGAAAGAAAATGTTAGAAGAGACAATTTTAATGTTGCGCGGAATGCTTGTGAAGACAGTGAACTACTTTGTTCTTCTTTCCGACTGTATCTCCCTGTGGATGACTAGACATCAGTTTGAATTACTTGGCCGGCAAGAAGTTGCTCAGTGTCTGTTTAAAATACCTTTGGTACGTTTGGCTCACGTTAGAGAAGCTCAGTGTGTAGAATAAGCAGAAAACTACATGTATGGCAACCATTGGTGATAGCAGGTTAACACTTGTTTTTTTGTTCAAAAAGCAACTGGGGTGAACCTGGTATAACACAGGTAGCCATGTATTCTCTCTCTGTATATATTTTGTCATTCCCTGAGTTTTATTCATTGTCTAGTTCCAGGACAGAATGGAAGAAATCCTCGTCAACAGAGGACAGCATGAAAGGCGAGCATTCAGAGCAACACGGTTCAACTTCAAGAAAGTTCAACTTCAACTTCAAGCCAGATACGTCCAGCTCACAGGTTTGTGATTCATAAGAATCAACAGTTGGTAGTGATATATATCCAGCACTAACTTTGACTCAAAACAGCAAAGTGTTCAATGTAGATGTTACGTCTACCAGAACCCAAGACCAGCTTGATCAGTTTTCATTTTTATCAAATCAGCTGGGCTTGCAGCATTCTGTCAAAAATACAAGTGTATTTTACAAGAATAATGAAAAACTTGTGAGCATAAGACCCCCAAAAAGGGGATGGGGGATAGAAAAGGAGATTAAAGATAAAAATACTAATCAGGTCATTTTTTCTGTCATTTTATTTATTTCAATGTTTCATAAAAGAACACTGCAAATTTCATGTTTCAGCTGCAAGAGGACAGTGAACTAAGTGAAGACTGTACAGGCTCAGTCGCCACTGAACAGTGAGTTGTGTTTATTTTGTATGTACTTACATGTATACATGGATTTTACCACGAAGGCTTGGGTTAGGTGGGGGGTGGAGTCGGGGGGGTGGGGGGGGGGCTATTGTTCTTTGAGTATCCATCCTGTATTTGAGATAGCCATTAACTGTTTCATAAGTTTTCTTAAAGTGCATAGGGAAAAGGCACAAGTGTTGCATAACATACTTTTGAATTGTGTTCAAATGGACAAGACATTTTTACTCCTATTCATGTCTTGAGACATATGTCCCTAGCCTGTTGTGCTTTCAAGCTTGCGCCCATTTATTTGCAAACCTGGTTTCATCTACACACATATTAAGACAACATGAAACCACTTTTCTAACAAACATTTGGACAGCTGAAACATATCTGTAATACACACATGTCTATGCGGCTTGAACCTACTCTTTATTTAGGCCTACATCTTCTTTGGTGCTTGTTAACCCACTTTTCATTCACACATTTTTGAGCAGCGTGAACCCACTTTACATTTCATAACATCTGTATTTTAAATAAATCCAGTTTTTGATTCTTGTCAACCTTCTTTCATGCCTACACATATATCAGCTGCGTTAACCCACTTTACGTATGTTACACATTTTTATTGGAAACAAATCAGTTTCTTAAAGCTTGTCAACCCACTTTTCATACACACATTTCAGCGGCATGAACCCATTTTTATTACACACGTTTCAAAAGTAGAACCCCACTTGTAACACACACACTTTTCGTGCAGTGTAAACCCACTTTTGATAAACATCTGGTTGAGATCTGTGCTCAACACAATTTCTTAATGCTTGTCAACCAACTCTTCATTCACACAAATATTTGATCAGCATGAACCGACTTTACATTTAATACCCACTTGTTTAAGCTCTGTGCGCAAAACGAATCTTTGTTTGACACTTACGAATATGATCAGTGCTCTTTCATTGCATGCACTAGTGGAAGACAAATGTTGAATACCAATTGTGAAACAAGCAAACCCAGGAGGGGCATCATATGTATTTGGTATTTAGTACATTCATAGTCACCACAGGGTTGTTCCCCACGTGAAATTCGGGTTGCTTTCCTTTGGGAGAGCCAGCAGCTACAGAGCAGCGCTACCGAGTTATTTTTTTTCCTGCATGCAAGATATCTGTGTATGTCACACGCTTTCCTTCTTTGCCACTACTAAAGCAAACGTGTGCAAGATTGTATGTTACGCGCTTTGGAGCATGTGCAAGAACGGATTCAAACTCGAAATCGTCCCCCCAAAAACCCCAAAATGCACACACGACTTTTATTTCTCCTGCTGTTATCGTTTCTTCTCTTTACAAATTCTTCAACGCTCAGAATACTGAAAACGGCATCCCAGACGACAGTACTGTTTCCATACGCGAATTTAGCTGCCCTTGGAAAGTGGCTCGCTCAGGAGGCCTGTTAGTCTGACACTATAAGGACAGAGTTGTGAACATAGATGACAAAGATCCCGGAAAGAACAAACATTTCGCGGATGCAGACACAGAAAGACGTCATGAAGATTGCGATGCTTCAAAAGATACAGACTGTGACGATGACTGTGACGTCATTCACATATTCCGAAACGTCATTTATAGTTGTTCGGTCACTTTCGTCAAAAAGTAGATCTCTCCACAATGGCTGCTCCTGTGTTTAGGTTTATCAAGCGTGAGTACGCAAAACGTGTTTGTTCTCTCCTCTGTTGAAGCTGTGAGACATAATCGCCATTACGAGCTAATTGTGTGACAGAGAGTTTTCTTGCACACTCGACTGCTGCTGTTTCACTCCGGCTAAAGCCGTCGTGAAACATCTACAGTCTCGTGTGCAAGAAAACTCTCTGTCACACGACTAGCTCGTAATAGCGGGTAATGTCACACGCTTTCCTTCTTTGCCACTACTAAAGCAAACGTGTGCAAGATTGTATGTTACACGCTTTGGAGCATGTGCAAGAACGGATTCAAACTCGAAATCGTCCCTCCAAAAACCCCAAAATGCACACACGACTTTTATTTCTCCTGCTGTTGTCGTGTCTTCTCTTTACAAATTCTTCAACGCTGAGAATACTGAAAACGGCATCCCAGACTACAGTACTGTTTCCATACGCGAGTTTAGCTTCCCTTGGAAAGTGGCTCGCTCAGGAGGCCTGTTAGACTGAAACTAGAAGGACAGAGTTCTGAACATAGATGACAAAGACCCCGGAAAGAACAAACATTTCGCGGATGCAGACACAGAAAGACGTCATGAAGAATGGAATGCTTCAAAAGATACAGACTGTGACGATGACTGTGACGTCATTCACATATACCGAGACGTCATTCATAGTTGTTCGTTCACTTTCGTCAAAAAGTAGATCTCTCCACAATGGCTGCTCAGGACTGTGTTTAGGTTTATCAAGCGTGAGTACGCAAAACGTGTTTGTTCTCTCCTCTGTTGAAGCTGTGAGACATAATCACCATTACGAGCTAGTCGTGTGACAGAGAGTGTTCTTGCACACTCGACTGCTGCTGTTTCACTCCGGCTAAAGCCGTCGTGAAACATCTACAGTCTCGTGTGCAAGAAAACTCTCTGTCACACGACTAGCTCGTAATAGCGGGTAATGTGAGTCCCTAGACTTTTGCTGAAAACACAGGATCTTTAACGTGCGCATTGGTCTTCTGCATGCACATGCACACGAGGGTGGTACGATTCCGTCCTTTTAGAGTCTGCACTGAAAGTTGACTCTGGGAAATACAGAAAAATCCCCTGCCGTACCTGGGCCCGAACACGCAGTCAGCCAGATCGACTGGCTTACAAACCAGACACTCTAACAAACTACGCTACGTCCCTTCCTATAATTCAGTGGTTTTAATTCCAAACTGCAGTGAGTGAGAACAAGACTGTATCCACAGTGTTTCAGTTGCTGTCTGAATAGTTCTGTCACTATAAGGGAAGACAGTTGCTGGCATCATCATGTTTTTGTGACCAGTGTAAGCCTTGGCATATTTCCTGGAGGATCATAATAATAATAATAATAATAATAATAATAATAATACGAATATTTATAACGCGCACATATCTCACCAACAGGCGACTCAAGGCGCACATACACTCGTTCACACACACGGAGACTTAAAATCACTAGCACACACACACCATCAACCATTAAAATATGTACAGTTATTCAGGGTGGGATGGGGTGGGCAGTGTAGAATGCATGGATTATTTGGAAAAAAGGAATGTCTTGAGTGCAGATTTGAATGATTCGAGGGACTGTTGTTGACGGAGGGGGAGAGGTAGTGTGTTCCATTGGCTGGGTGCTTGGAAAGAAAATGAGCGTTGACCTGCTGTTTTGAGTTTGGTGTGGGGGATGTTGAGCTTGAGGGAGTCGGCAGATGATCTGAGTGTTCGTGAAGGGACATAGAGAGAAAGAGAGTCGGAGAGATAGGCAGGGGCGAGACCATGGAGGCATTTGTAGGTGAGAGTGTTGATTTTGTAGGTGATTCGGGCAGGAACGGGCAACCAGTGGAGCTGATTTAGGAGGGGGGTGATATGATCTCTCTTTTTCTTACGTAGGACAAGACGGGCAGAGCTATTTTGAATGCGTTGGAGACGAGAGATAGAAGAAGAGGGAAGACCCGCCAAGAGAGAGTTACAATAGTCAAGACGTGAGAGAACGGTGGAAGTGACCAGCAACAATAGGTTATTGCTTCCATTTCGATTGGTGTCTGGTGTTTTCTCTTGTTTTCAAAGAGTAGTATGCATATATATATATGTATCCTACATACATGAAAACTATCACCAGGACATGAAAGTGGTTTTCACATGTACCGTTGTTTTGCCAAGATTTAGCGGCAAGAAATGTGGACATAATCTCTAGTAATGCAGTGTCAATGGAATGTAAAGTGGGAATGAGAAAAGGAACACAAACAGCTTAAAAACATGCCATAGAAGAAAGAAAATGTTAGAAGAGACAATTTTAATGTTGCGCGGAATGCTTGTGAAGACAGTGAACTACTTTGTTCTTCTTTCCGACTGTATCTCCCTGTGGATGACTAGACATCAGTTTGAATTACTTGGCCGGCAAGAAGTTGCTCAGTGTCTGTTTAAAATACCTTTGGTACGTTTGGCTCACGTTAGAGAAGCTCAGTGTGTAGAATAAACAGAAAACTACATGTATGGCAACCATTGGTGATAGCAGGTTAACACTTGTTTTTTTGTTCAAAAAGCAACTGGGGTGAACCTGGTATAACACAGGTAGCCATGTATTCTCTCTCTGTATATATTTTGTCATTCCCTGAGTTTTATTCATTGTCTAGTTCCAGGACAGAATGGAAGAAATCCTCGTCAACAGAGGACAGCATGAAAGGCGAGCATTCAGAGCAACACGGTTCAACTTCAAGAAAGTTCAACTTCAACTTCAAGCCAGATACGTCCAGCTCACAGGTTTGTGATTCATAAGAATCAACAGTTGGTAGTGATATATATCCAGCACTAACTTTGACTCAAAACAGCAAAGTGTTCAATGTAGATGTTACGTCTACCAGAACCCAAGACCAGCTTGATCAGTTTTCATTTTTATCAAATCAGCTGGGCTTGCAGCATTCTGTCAAAAATACAAGTGTATTTTACAAGAATAATGAAAAACTTGTGAGCATAAGACCCCCAAAAAGGGGATGGGGGATAGAAAAGGAGATTAAAGATAAAAATACTAATCAGGTCATTTTTTCTGTCATTTTATTTATTTCAATGTTTCATAAAAGAACACTGCAAATTTCATGTTTCAGCTGCAAGAGGACAGTGAACTAAGTGAAGACTGTACAGGCTCAGTCGCCACTGAACAGTGAGTTGTGTTTATTTTGTATGTACTTACATGTATACATGGATTTTACCACGAAGGCTTGGGTTAGGTGGGGGGTGGAGTCGGGGGGGTGGGGGGGGGGGGCTATTGTTCTTTGAGTATCCATCCTGTATTTGAGATAGCCATTAACTGTTTCATAAGTTTTCTTAAAGTGCATAGGGAAAAGGCACAAGTGTTGCATAACATACTTTTGAATTGTGTTCAAATGGACAAGACATTTTTACTCCTATTCATGTCTTGAGACATATGTCCCTAGCCTGTTGTGCTTTCAAGCTTGCGCCCATTTATTTGCAAACCTGGTTTCATCTACACACATATTAAGACAACATGAAACCACTTTTCTAACAAACATTTGGACAGCTAAAACATATCTGTAATACACACATGTCTATGCGGCTTGAACCTACTCTTTATTTAGGCCTACATCTTCTTTGGTGCTTGTTAACCCACTTTTCATTCACACATTTTTGAGCAGCGTGAACCCACTTTACATTTCATAACATCTGTATTTTAAATAAATCCAGTTTTTGATTCTTGTCAACCTTCTTTCATGCCTACACATATATCAGCTGCGTTAACCCACTTTACGTATGTTACACATTTTTATTGGAAACAAATCAGTTTCTTAAAGCTTGTCAACCCACTTTTCATACACACATTTCAGCGGCATGAACCCATTTTTATTACACACGTTTCAAAAGTAGAACCCCACTTGTAACACACACACTTTTCGTGCAGTGTAAACCCACTTTTGATAAACATCTGGTTGAGATCTGTGCTCAACACAATTTCTTAATGCTTGTCAACCAACTCTTCATTCACACAAATATTTGATCAGCATGAACCGACTTTACATTTAATACCCACTTGTTTAAGCTCTGTGCGCAAAACGAATCTTTGTTTGACACTTACGAATATGATCAGTGCTCTTTCATTGCATGCACTAGTGGAAGACAAATGTTGAATACCAATTGTGAAACAAGCAAACCCAGGAGGGGCATCATATGTATTTGGTATTTAGTACATTCATAGTCACCACAGGGTTGTTCCCCACGTGAAATTCGGGTTGCTTTCCTTTGGGAGAGCCAGCAGCTGCAGAGCAGCGCTACCGAGTTATTTTTTTTCCTGCATGCAAGATATCTGTGTATGTGAGTCCCTAGACTTTTGCTGGAAACACAGGATCTTTAACGTGCGCATTGGTCTTCTGCATGCACATGCATACGAGGGTGGTACGATTCCGTCCTTTTAGAGTCTGCACTGAAAGTTGACTCTGGGAAATACAGAAAAATCCCCTGCCGTACCTGGGCCCGAACACGCAGTCAGCCAGATCGACTGGCTTACAAACCAGACACTCTAACAAACTACGCTACGTCCCTTCCTATAATTCAGTGGTTTTAATTCCAAACTGCAGTGAGTGAGAACAAGACTGTATCCACAGTGTTTCAGTTGCTGTCTGAATAGTTCTGTCACTATAAGGGAAGACAGTTGCTGGCATCATCATGTTTTTGTGACCAGTGTAAGCCTTGGCATATTTCCTGGAGGATCATAATAA
Source organism: Littorina saxatilis (assembly GCF_037325665.1). Taxonomy (NCBI): domain Eukaryota; kingdom Metazoa; phylum Mollusca; class Gastropoda; order Littorinimorpha; family Littorinidae; genus Littorina; species Littorina saxatilis. Next base: position 125,621 of record NW_027128080.1, read on the forward strand.
TAATAATAATAATAATAATAATAATACGAATATTTATAACGCGCACATATCTCACCAACAGGCAACTCAAGGCGCACATACACTCGTTCACACACACGGAGACTTAAAATCACTAGCACACACACACCATCAACCATTAAAATATGTACAGTTATTCAGGGTGGGATGGGGTGGGCAGTGTAGAATGCATGGATTATTTGGAAAAAAGGAATGTCTTGAGTGCAGATTTGAATGATTCGAGGGACTGTTGTTGACGGAGGGGGAGAGGTAGTGTGTTCCATTGGCTGGGTGCTTGGAAAGAAAATGAGCGTTGACCTGCTGTTTTGAGTTTGGTGTGGGGGATGTTGAGCTTGAGGGAGTCGGCAGATGATCTGAGTGTTCGTGAAGGGACATAGAGAAAAAGAGAGTCGGAGAGATAGGCAGGGGCGAGACCATGGAGGCATTTGTAGGTGAGAGTGTTGATTTTGTAGGTGATTCGGGCAGGAACGGGCAACCAGTGGAGCTGATTTAGGAGGGGGGTGATATGATCTCTCTTTTTCTTACGTAGGACAAGACGGGCAGAGCTATTTTGAATGCGTTGGAGACGAGAGATAGAAGAAGAGGGAAGACCCGCCAAGAGAGAGTTACAATAGTCAAGACGTGAGAGAACGGTGGAAGTGACCAGCAACAATAGGTTATTGCTTCCATTTCGATTGGTGTCTGGTGTTTTCTCTTGTTTTCAAAGAGTAGTATGCATATATATATATGTATCCTACATACATGAAAACTATCACCAGGACATGAAAGTGGTTTTCACATGTACCGTTGTTTTGCCAAGATTTAGCGGCAAGAAATGTGGACATAATCTCTAGTAATGCAGTGTCAATGGAATGTAAAGTGGGAATGAGAAAAGGAACACAAACAGCTTAAAAACATGCCATAGAAGAAAGAAAATGTTAGAAGAGACAATTTTAATGTTGCGCGGAATGCTTGTGAAGACAGTGAACTACTTTGTTCTTCTTTCCGACTGTATCTCCCTGTGGATGACTAGACATCAGTTTGAATTACTTGGCCGGCAAGAAGTTGCTCAGTGTCTGTTTAAAATACCTTTGGTACGTTTGGCTCACGTTAGAGAAGCTCAGTGTGTAGAATAAACAGAAAACTACATGTATGGCAACCATTGGTGATAGCAGGTTAACACTTGTTTTTTTGTTCAAAAAGCAACTGGGGTGAACCTGGTATAACACAGGTAGCCATGTATTCTCTCTCTGTATATATTTTGTCATTCCCTGAGTTTTATTCATTGTCTAGTTCCAGGACAGAATGGAAGAAATCCTCGTCAACAGAGGACAGCATGAAAGGCGAGCATTCAGAGCAACACGGTTCAACTTCAAGAAAGTTCAACTTCAACTTCAAGCCAGATACGTCCAGCTCACAGGTTTGTGATTCATAAGAATCAACAGTTGGTAGTGATATATATCCAGCACTAACTTTGACTCAAAACAGCAAAGTGTTCAATGTAGATGTTACGTCTACCAGAACCCAAGACCAGCTTGATCAGTTTTCATTTTTATCAAATCAGCTGGGCTTGCAGCATTCTGTCAAAAATACAAGTGTATTTTACAAGAATAATGAAAAACTTGTGAGCATAAGACCCCCAAAAAGGGGATGGGGGATAGAAAAGGAGATTAAAGATAAAAATACTAATCAGGTCATTTTTTCTGTCATTTTATTTATTTCAATGTTTCATAAAAGAACACTGCAAATTTCATGTTTCAGCTGCAAGAGGACAGTGAACTAAGTGAAGACTATACAGGCTCAGTCGCCACTGAACAGTGAGTTGTGTTTATTTTGTATGTACTTACATGTATACATGGATTTTACCACGAAGGCTTGGGGTAGGTGGGGGGGCTATAATGTTCTTTGAGTATCCATCCTGTATTTGAGATAGCCATCAACTGTTTCGGGGGGGGGGGGGGGGGCTATTGATCTTTGAGTATCCATCCTGTATTTGAGATAGCTATTAACTGTTTCATAAATTTTCTTAAAGTGCATAGGGAAAAGGCACAAGTGTTGCATAACATACTTTTGAATTGTGTTCAAATGGACAAGACATTTTTACTCCTATTCATGTCTTGAGACATATGTCCCTAGCCTGTTGTGCTTTCAAGCTTGCGCCCATTTATTTGCAAACCTGGTTTCATCTACACACATATTAAGACAACATGAAACCACTTTTCTAACAAACATTTGGACAGCTAAAACATATCTGTAATACACACATGTCTATGCGGCTTGAACCTACTCTTTATTTAGGCCTACATCTTCTTTGGTGCTTGTTAACCCACTTTTCATTCACACATTTTTGAGCAGCGTGAACCCACTTTACATTTCATAACATCTGTATTTTAAATAAATCCAGTTTTTGATTCTTGTCAACCTTCTTTCATGCCTACACATATATCAGCTGCGTTAACCCACTTTACGTATGTTACACATTTTTATTGGAAACAAATCAGTTTCTTAAAGCTTGTCAACCCACTTTTCATACACACATTTCAGCGGCATGAACCCATTTTTATTACACACGTTTCAAAAGTAGAACCCCACTTGTAACACACACACTTTTCGTGCAGTGTAAACCCACTTTTGATAAACATCTGGTTGAGATCTGTGCTCAACACAATTTCTTAATGCTTGTCAACCAACTCTTCATTCACACAAATATTTGATCAGCATGAACCGACTTTACATTTAATACCCACTTGTTTAAGCTCTGTGCGCAAAACGAATCTTTGTTTGACACTTACGAATATGATCAGTGCTCTTTCATTGCATGCACTAGTGGAAGACAAATGTTGAATACCAATTGTGAAACAAGCAAACCCAGGAGGGGCATCATATGTATTTGGTATTTAGTACATTCATAGTCACCACAGGGTTGTTCCCCACGTGAAATTCGGGTTGCTTTCCTTTGGGAGAGCCAGCAGCTGCAGAGCAGCGCTACCGAGTTATTTTTTTTCCTGCATGCAAGATATCTGTGTATGTGAGTCCCTAGACTTTTGCTGGAAACACAGGATCTTTAACGTGCGCATTGGTCTTCTGCATGCACATGCATACGAGGGTGGTACGATTCCGTCCTTTTAGAGTCTGCACTGAAAGTTGACTCTGGGAAATACAGAAAAATCCCCTGCCGTACCTGGGCCCGAACACGCAGTCAGCCAGATCGACTGGCTTACAAACCAGACACTCTAACAAACTACGCTACGTCCCTTCCTATAATTCAGTGGTTTTAATTCCAAACTGCAGTGAGTGAGAACAAGACTGTATCCACAGTGTTTCAGTTGCTGTCTGAATAGTTCTGTCACTATAAGGGAAGACAGTTGCTGGCATCATCATGTTTTTGTGACCAGTGTAAGCCTTGGCATATTTCCTGGAGGATCATAATAATAAAAATAATAATTAAGTAGATGTGTACTGCCGGGCAGTACATACCCCAAGCGAAGTCGTCCATCTGTGTGTACATGATTCTCTCTCTCTCTCTCTCTCTCTCTCTCTCTCTCTCTCTCTCTCTCTCTCTCTCTCTCTCTCTCTCTCTCTCTCTCTCTCTCTCTCTCTCTCTCTCTCTCTCTCTGTCTTAAAATGTGTCATCGATGACGTGTTTTCATACTTGCTAATGCGGCAGGCTAATCATGACGTCAAATTGAAACTTCTTGAAGTCTCTCAGAAAGGGACATGAAAACCATGTGGGGGTTACTGGTTTGGGCTGAAAAAAAACCCAACTCCACCTAAAATTCAAGCGCCTATGGGGCTGAATTATGCAGCATAAATTGTGAAACATCAGGATATCTCACACTTTCAATTCTGCCATCATGTCAAATCTGACAACAAACCTACCCACAAAATGTCATAAATATCGGTGTAGAATTGAGACTTAACGGTTTTTAACTGCCAAAAATAAGTTTTTTTGACTGGAATAGTTTGTCTTGAAATTCAGTTTGGGACAACGGACCCACCCACTAAATTTCATAAAGATAGGTGAAAATTTAAATGTAACGGTTTTTAACTGCCAAAATTATGTTTTTCTTCTGGAAAAGTATGGAGTGAAAATCAGTTGGGGACAACGAACCTACCCACAAAATTTCATAAATATCGATGAAGAATTGAGATTTAACGGTTTTTAACTGCCAAAAATAAGGTTTTTTGTCTGGAAAAGTATGTCTTAAAATTCAGTTTGGGACAACGGACCCACCCACTAAATTTCATAAAGATAGGTGAAGAATTGAAATTTAACGTTTTTTAACTGCCAAAATTATGTCTTTCTTCTGGAAAAGTATAGAGTGAAAATCAGTTGGGGACAACGAACCTACCCACAAAATTTCATAAATATCGGTGAAGAATTGAAATTTAACGGTTTTTAACTGCCAAAATTATGTTTTTCTTCTGGAAAAGTATGGAGTGAAAATAAGTTGGGGACAACAAACCTACCTTTAAAATTTCATAAGAATCAGTGAAGAAATAGGATTTAACGATTTTTTAACGGCCTTTAAATCATTGGTGATGTCATCATAACCCAGTCGTTGTAGTTGTCGTCGTAGTTGTTGGTGTTGTTGTTGTCATGTTCGTTGTCGTGATTGTTGTTGTTCTCGTGTTGTTGTTTTTGTTGTTGTTGTTGTTGTTGTTGTTGTTGTTGTTGTTGTCGTCGTCGTCGATGTCATTTGTTGTTGTTGTTATCGTCGTCGTCGTCGTCATCGTCGTCGTTGTCAGAGGTTATTTCTAAAGATTTCATTGATAGTCTTTGTTCTCGTCACCAAGACTTGCTAAGAACAAGCTTGGAACAGCAAGAGTTCCAAGAACAAGATTAGAACAACTCATTACATCATTACCAGTACGTCATTTGTATTTAGAACACACTTTAGAAAAAAACTCTTCAGCTACAAACCAGTCACCCTCACATGTCGGAGGTGTTTGTCTAAACCACTTACTGAAATGTTTTGAGGTTTAATGACCATACACATGTTGAACCGGTGAGTGTCTTCCGCTGCTTAATTCGCAAATAACTATTTTATTAAAGTCCGCTTGAAACGCTCAAAGATGAAATTCCATGTTAAAAAGTGACAAAAGTTTCACATTTTCCCGTTGTAACAGCTTCCGATGATATTATATGAAAATTCTGATCCTCTGAGAGGATTCCCCGAAACAAAATCAGTTTGTACGCCTAATTTTAATAGAATTGTCCAAACAGTGTCGCTAATATTGTGCTAAAAGATGAATTCTAGAACAATGTTCACAGACAGACACCACTTGGCAAAAAAATTGTCAGTGCTGGGAGATGAAAAAAAAAACTACCTCGCTACGCGCGGGCTTCGCCCGCGCTCCGCTTGGATAATAATAATACGAATATTTGTAACGCGCACATATCTCACCAACAGGCGACTCAAGGCGCACATACACTCGTTCACACACACGGAGACTTAAAATCACTAGCACACACACCATCAACCATTAAAATATGTACAGTTATTCAGGGTGGGATGGGGTGGGCAGTGTAGAATGCATGGATTATTTGGAAAAAAGGAATGTCTTGAGTGCAGATTTGAATGATTCGAGGGACTGTTGTTGACGGAGGGGGAGAGGTAGTGTGTTCCATTGGCTGGGTGCTTGGAAAGAAAATGAGCGTTGACCTGCTGTTTTGAGTTTGGTGTGGGGGATGTTGAGCTTGAGGGAGTCGGCAGATGATCTGAGTGTTCGTGAAGGGACATAGAGAGAAAGAGAGTCGGAGAGATAGGCAGGGGCGAGACCATGGAGGCATTTGTAGGTGAGAGTGTTGATTTTGTAGGTGATTCGGGCAGGAACGGGCAACCAGTGGAGCTGATTTAGGAGGGGGGTGATATGATCTCTCTTTTTCTTACGTAGGACAAGACGGGCAGAGCTATTTTGAATGCGTTGGAGACGAGAGATAGAAGAAGAGGGAAGACCCGCCAAGAGAGAGTTACAATAGTCAAGACGTGAGAGAACGGTGGAAGTGACCAGCAACAATAGGTTATTGCTTCCATTTCGATTGGTGTCTGGTGTTTTCTCTTGTTTTCAAAGAGTAGTATGCATATATATATATGTATCCTACATACATGAAAACTATCACCAGGACATGAAAGTGGTTTTCACATGTACCGTTGTTTTGCCAAGATTTAGCGGCAAGAAATGTGGACATAATCTCTAGTAATGCAGTGTCAATGGAATGTAAAGTGGGAATGAGAAAAGGAACACAAACAGCTTAAAAACATGCCATAGAAGAAAGAAAATGTTAGAAGAGACAATTTTAATGTTGCGCGGAATGCTTGTGAAGACAGTGAACTACTTTGTTCTTCTTTCCGACTGTATCTCCCTGTGGATGACTAGACATCAGTTTGAATTACTTGGCCGGCAAGAAGTTGCTCAGTGTCTGTTTAAAATACCTTTGGTACGTTTGGCTCACGTTAGAGAAGCTCAGTGTGTAGAATAAACAGAAAACTACATGTATGGCAACCATTGGTGATAGCAGGTTAACACTTGTTTTTTTGTTCAAAAAGCAACTGGGGTGAACCTGGTATAACACAGGTAGCCATGTATTCTCTCTCTGTATATATTTTGTCATTCCCTGAGTTTTATTCATTGTCTAGTTCCAGGACAGAATGGAAGAAATCCTCGTCAACAGAGGACAGCATGAAAGGCGAGCATTCAGAGCAACACGGTTCAACTTCAAGAAAGTTCAACTTCAACTTCAAGCCAGATACGTCCAGCTCACAGGTTTGTGATTCATAAGAATCAACAGTTGGTAGTGATATATATCCAGCACTAACTTTGACTCAAAACAGCAAAGTGTTCAATGTAGATGTTACGTCTACCAGAACCCAAGACCAGCTTGATCAGTTTTCATTTTTATCAAATCAGCTGGGCTTGCAGCATTCTGTCAAAAATACAAGTGTATTTTACAAGAATAATGAAAAACTTGTGAGCATAAGACCCCCAAAAAGGGGATGGGGGATAGAAAAGGAGATTAAAGATAAAAATACTAATCAGGTCATTTTTTCTGTCATTTTATTTATTTCAATGTTTCATAAAAGAACACTGCAAATTTCATGTTTCAGCTGCAAGAGGACAGTGAACTAAGTGAAGACTGTACAGGCTCAGTCGCCACTGAACAGTGAGTTGTGTTTATTTTGTATGTACTTACATGTATACATGGATTTTACCACGAAGGCTTGGGGTAGGTGGGGGGTGGAGTCGGGGGGGGGGGGGGGGGGGCTATTGTTCTTTGAGTATCCATCCTGTATTTGAGATAGCCATTAACTGTTTCATAAGTTTTCTTAAAGTGCATAGGGAAAAGGCACAAGTGTTGCATAACATACTTTTGAATTGTGTTCAAATGGACAAGACATTTTTACTCCTATTCATGTCTTGAGACATATGTCCCTAGCCTGTTGTGCTTTCAAGCTTGCGCCCATTTATTTGCAAACCTGGTTTCATCTACACACATATTAAGACAACATGAAACCACTTTTCTAACAAACATTTGGACAGCTGAAACATATCTGTAATACACACATGTCTATGCGGCTTGAACCTACTCTTTATTTAGGCCTACATCTTCTTTGGTGCTTGTTAACCCACTTTTCATTCACACATTTTTGAGCAGCGTGAACCCACTTTACATTTCATAACATCTGTATTTTAAATAAATCCAGTTTTTGATTCTTGTCAACCTTCTTTCATGCCTACACATATATCAGCTGCGTTAACCCACTTTACGTATGTTACACATTTTTATTGGAAACAAATCAGTTTCTTAAAGCTTGTCAACCCACTTTTCATACACACATTTCAGCGGCATGAACCCATTTTTATTACACACGTTTCAAAAGTAGAACCCCACTTGTAACACACACACTTTTCGTGCAGTGTAAACCCACTTTTGATAAACATCTGGTTGAGATCTGTGCTCAACACAATTTCTTAATGCTTGTCAACCAACTCTTCATTCACACAAATATTTGATCAGCATGAACCGACTTTACATTTAATACCCACTTGTTTAAGCTCTGTGCGCAAAACGAATCTTTGTTTGACACTTACGAATATGATCAGTGCTCTTTCATTGCATGCACTAGTGGAAGACAAATGTTGAATACCAATTGTGAAACAAGCAAACCCAGGAGGGGCATCATATGTATTTGGTATTTAGTACATTCATAGTCACCACAGGGTTGTTCCCCACGTGAAATTCGGGTTGCTTTCCTTTGGGAGAGCCAGCAGCTACAGAGCAGCGCTACCGAGTTATTTTTTTTCCTGCATGCAAGATATCTGTGTATGTGAGTCCCTAGACTTTTGCTGGAAACACAGGATCTTTAACGTGCGCATTGGTCTTCTGCATGCACATGCACACGAGGGTGGTACGATTCCGTCCTTTTAGAGTCTGCACTGAAAGTTGACTCTGGGAAATACAGAAAAATCCCCTGCCGTACCTGGGCCCGAACACGCAGTCAGCCAGATCGACTGGCTTACAAACCAGACACTCTATCTACGCTACGTCCCTTCCTATAATTCAGTGGTTTTAATTCCAAACTGCAGTGAGGGAGAACAAGACTGTATCCACAGTGTTTCAGTTGCTGTCTGAATAGTTCTGTCACTATAAGGGAAGACAGTTGCTGGCATCATCATGTTTTTGTGACCAGTGTAAGCCTTGGCATATTTCCTGGAGGATCATCACAACAATAGGTTATTGCTTCCATTTCGATTGGTGTCTGGTGTTTTCTCTTGTTTACAAAGAGTAGTATGCATATATGTATCCTACATACATGAAAACTGTGTATCTCCCTGTGGATGACAAGACATCAGTTTGAATTACTTGGCCGGCAAGAAGTTGCTCAGTGTTTGTTTAAAATACCTTTGGTACGTTTGGCTCACGTTAGAGAAGCTCAGTGTGTAGAATAAACAGAAAACTACATGTATGGCAACCATTGTGATAGCAGGTTAACACTTGTTTTTTGTTCAAAAAGCAAATGGGGTGAACCTGGTATAACACAGGTAGCCATGTATTCTCTCTCTGTATATATTTTGTCATTCCCTGAGTTTTATTCATTGTCTAGTTCCAGGACAGTATGGAAGAAATCCTCGTCAACAGAGGACAGCTGCAGCGAAGGAGAGCTACATAGTTCTGGATCTGAGTACAAGCCAGGATCGTCCAGCTCACGGGTTTCCGATTCGGACGAATCCACAGATCATAGTGAGATATATCCTGCACTTACTCTGAATATGGGTGTTATTCGTGGGAAATTCAACCGTCCGGTCCCCATACTGCTGACTCCTGAAATGGTGCGAAATATTTAGCGACTCCTCTGCTTGCGCTGTGCTCAAGGCATTGACAGTTCATACTTATTTGTGACTCCCACAGGGCAGCAGCCCTACAAGGGTCCAGCTGTTCTGAAACAGTACGCAACAGCAGCGGGTGTTTCTGAGCCATCACTCTTTACGTGCACCTCTTTGAGGAAGCAGCTCGCAACACTGAGTCAGCAAGATGGACCAGGACCAGCTTGCTGCTTTCCTCGGACATGACATTCGGGTACACCGTAACATTTATCGCCAGCCCATAGAGGTAATTCAGAAAGCAAAGGTGGCAAAAATTCTCCTGCAAGTAAACCGAGGAGTGACTGTCACTGATGATGTCAGTGATGACCTTGAGGGCGAAGAGATTGAGCCAGAGCTTCAAACACAGGAATCCTCTGACGAAGAGGAAGATGAAGGTGGAGATGAGAACAGCCAAGAGTCAAAAGCACATACTGTATCCTTACAAAGCGGAAAGAACAAGTGCCCCTCACAGACTGTCACACAGCCCAGAAAAAAGCAAGCAAAGAGACCATGGACAAAGGATCAAAAAGAGGCTATTCACAGGCACTTGTCGCATTGCCTAGTGTTGAACAGGGTACCCCAAAAGCATGAAGCAGAACAGGCCCTAGCTTCAGAAAAGACACTTCGAGGGAGAACATGGAAAGATGTGATGTATTTTGTATACAACCTGCTGAAAAAGGAAAACAAAAAACTTGGCAGTTAACTTCTTCAAGTACATGGTGTTCCTCTTAAGATTCTGGTCAGCCCATTTCAAGATGTACACCTTCACACAGCTGCTTGAATTTCTCTACCTACTGAGATAAATTCTTACAGTCTTGCATGTCAGACTTCTGTGAATTCAGAGGCTTAATTAAGTTTTAATTTACTCACAGTTTTCAGCAAGTAACTCAGAAACATGCCTGTCAAGTTTTCTTCAACACTGTCACATTTGTGGTTGATCCAGTGTGTAAGATTCAGAACGTTTTTAGCACGTGAGTGATTCTTGCCTGTGTACATTTTCTTTTTATTGACTGGAGTTCTCATTTTAAGATGAAAAATATGATCCAGCAGTGTCTAAATAATCGCCCCCACCCCCTTTCATGCTGTGTTTGACTGTAAGACTGCCTTTATTGACTGTCGTTCTTTATCATCTTTCAGTGTTTCACCATTGTCATATCACACATAGCTTTTTTGTTCAAGGGAAAGAGCATGGTATTTTTTATTCAAGAAATTCATTTTTTATGGTGTGTGTCACTCCCAGATGCTCTAAAATGTATGCTTCAGTCAGATCATGGGTCTGTAGTCGTCAAATAAGTGATTGTAAAGATAAGAGACGTGTTTTGAGGATCTTGAAAAGAAAAATGCTCTTTTGACTTTCTAACAATGTCAGAATGTCTGTATTGTGAGGCGTAATGTTATGAAGATGAGAGACGTGTTATGAGGATCTTGAAAATAAAAATGCTCTTTTGACTTTCTAACAATGTCAGAATGTCTTTATTGTGAGGCTTAATGTTATGAAGAAGTTTTAACTATGGTTTTCAGCAAGTAACTCAGAAACATGCCCGCTACTGATGTCAAGTTTTCTTAAACACTGTCACATTATTTTGTGGTTAATCCAGTTTGAAAGATTTAGATTGCATTTGGCATGTGAGCTGTGTTTGACTGTTTACCTTTATTCACTGTCATGCTTTATTCACTTCCCGCAGAGGGGCACTGCGGTTATGAAATTAAAGGCCCCTCCTGTTTTTGGAACCGCAGGAGCTTTCTAGTTTGCTGTTAGGTAGATTTTTGGTTCCTCTTTCCTGTCATGCTCTCTTTTTCTTCATGAATTCTTTTCTTTTTTCTGCCTTCTTGCTCATTCACCTGTATTTTTTCCAAAAATCTCTTCTCTTGCCGCTTGTCTCGCGATTCATGTATAGTTTAATCTGTTAGTGTTCTGATGTAAGTCCAGCAGTAGATAGGTTAAGCCTATTTTAACATACTGGAAACTGGTAATCTTCCAGTAGGTATTAATTTAGTTTTACTAAAGCCTGCTGGGACACAAGTAATGGGTTAGTGCATTTGTAAACAGGAATCGCTTGACAAGTGGCCCCCTTCATCCCCCCCTTCCTCGTCCTGATATGGCTCTGCGTAGTCGGCTGGACGTTAAGCAACAAATAAACAAACAAATCACTGTCATGCTTTATTCACTGTCATGCTTTATTCACTGTCATGCTTTATTCACTGTCATGCTTTATCATCTTTCACCATTGTCATGTCATACATAGTGTTTATTCAAGAAGTTCATTTTTGTATGGTCTGTGCCACTCCTAGATGCTGTATAAAGTATTCTTTGGTCAGATCATGGGTCTGTAGATGTCAAATAAATGATTGTGAAGATGAGAGACGTGTTATGAGGATCTTGAAAAGAAAAATGTTCCTATGACAATCTAACAGTTTCATAATGTCTTTATTGTCTATTACGTCCACAGAAAAATTGAAAAAAAGATGTTTGATCTACCCAAAATTGTGTAGCAATTTTTTTACCTGCTGTCAAAAGAAATAAATTTGTTTAATTTCATTTACTCTAGGAGAACCAAAAAGAAAAGAAAACGAAGACCTTGGTAATTGCTGCTGATGCAAGAATATAATGTATAGTTTAAGATAATAAAGCAGAAGATTTTTTGCAAATTATGCCATTGTCAGTCCAGTGAAATAAGTTCAGTTTTTGAATGTACCGAAAAGGTACTTAGTATTTTTTTATTCTTAAGTCCTTTATCATAAAAACCAATCTTCAATCAATTTTCTCTTTCTTTGGTTGTTTGATATTCTTAAAACTATGGTTTGTGTGGCTTTTGTGTGTGTGTGTCTGTGTTTTTGTTTTGTTTTGAAGAAAATGTGTACAAAATTAGATATTTTTCTTCAAAAGTGGTAAAGATTGACATTCAAGCAGTTTTAGCCCCAGTTTATGCTTCCAAGTGCCAGTTATGTGAGACTGTTGCTTAAATTTTGTCATGGAAAATGTCCCTTTTGTCATGGAAAATGTCCTTATAGTTCTTTTATTCCCTCAGGGTGTTTTGCAGTGAGATTCTGAAATGTTGATAAGGAAGATAAAGAAGAACACTTAGTTTTGGGGTATTTGAATGTTCCCACTTGTGCCAAAAAGGCACACCATATTTTTAATGTTAAATTATGGATTGTAATTTTATTTATTTCTTTGTTTTGCAGAATGCAACACTAATTTTGTTATTCTTAAAATTATAAGTGTTTTTTCTTTATTTTTGGTTTGGCACTATATGTGTACAAAATTAAGATATTTTGCTACAATGCTAGTAAATATGGGCTTACAAAAGTTTTAGCTCCAGTTTATGCTTCCAAGTTCTAAACATGTTGGATGGTTGCTTATTATTTTGTCGTGTATAATGTCTCTATAATTCTTTTATTCCCTCAAGATGTTTTGCAACCCCCCGCGGGTTAGGGGGAAGAATTTACCCGATGCTCCCCAGCATGTCGTAAGGGGCGACTAACGGATTCTGTTTCTCCTTTTACCCTTGTTAAGTGTTTCTTGTATAGAATATAGTCAATTTTTGTAAAGATTTTAGTCAAGCAGTATGTAAGAAATGTTAAGTCCTTTGTACTGGAAACTTGCATTCTCCCAGTAAGGACATATATTGTACTACGTTGCAAGCCCCTGGAGCAATTTTTTTATTAGTGCTTTTGTGAACAAGAAACAATTAACAAGTGGCTCTATCCCATCCCCCCCCCCCCTTTCCCCGTCGCGATATAACCTTGAACGGTTGAAAACGATGTTAAACACCAAGTAAAGAAAAAGACAGATGTTTTGCAGAAAGGTTTGATTCAGGAGTTTTGATGAGGAAGAAATGAAGAGCATTTAGTTCCATGATAGGCGACCATGAGCATACACTTTACTTAAAGACAGTTTCTGATTTTGAAGCACTCTGTCAATACCTAGCTTTCAGTTAACTGTTTCACTGTATTTTGTAAACCAAATGTTGGCTTTTATGGGTTTTTTATGATGAAGACAGAGTGGTTTTTGTGAATTAGTCATTTTTGTTGTTTTCTTTCTTCATTCTCTCTGTTAATTTAATTGCAGCTGGATCAGAGATCAACACATATTTTGTTTCATCTGGTCAGGCCTTTTTTTCTTCTTTTTAATTTTTTTTTAAACTACTTCAAACTTAATGCTAGTAACTAATACAATCTAATTAACAGGAAGTTGAACATCAAGATCAAGCTTTTTGTCTTGAACCTGACAATCACCAGTCGCTTTGAGATGACTGCATGCCAATTCTCGGAAAAAAATTTTATTTTGTGAAATCTTGTCTAACAGTGTGTCTAATACCCTTTAATTTGCCGGTTGCTGGTTTTGATTGCATGGTTTTGAAGACTGGATTCAGATACTCAAGTGAATCTATGTAAAAAATGTTCTTTTCCAGTTTGATCAAAATGTTAGTCAAACAGGAGCTGTAGTAGTATTTACATTAAATTGATTTAAAGTATTATCTGAGTCTTCGCCTTTCTGATGAGTATCTCTCTCTCTCTCATGCAAAAGGACACAATCAGAAAATGCACCCACAGCGATCAAATGACATCCGTGTTAAAGAAAGAACAACAAACAAACCAACTGTACATGAGCTTGAAAATTGTACCTGTAACTGCAGCATAAAGAGCATATCTTTACATTGTAAAGCAAGTGTTCACGCATGATATGATTATGTACAACTGCACAAGAACATGACGGACGACTCCCATCCTCACCTTGATCTCCAACCCACAACCCCATCCTAAAACAAAAGGAAGGAAGTCACATGCACACCCACACTCGCAAATAGTTAGTTACTCAAACCATGTATTGGATGAAGAAATAAGAAAACCAGCCAACAGGAACATATAATAAACATATCAAGAAAAAATGGAAATATTACAAATTATGGAAGTATTTGAATTTATACATACATCCTTAAGTTTTCCTTGATTCTTATCATTTTGCACCCATTTTCCCACTTTCTTATGTGCTGTGTGAAATTGGTTCTAAATTTAGGTAAAACCCACTTTTCTACTTAAAATCATACTGTGTTAAAATCTATAAATATAATGCTAAATATAGTAGAACCCCACTTATGAAATAAACCCAATTTTTCCGAGCATTGTTATGCGACACATTGAGACTTTTTTGAAATTGTTTGATCATTGCATAGAAAAGCAGGCAGCAACAAAGCATAATGTGCCAATAATAGAGGCCTAGAATGATTATAAATGCTGGAACCCATTTGTGACTATTTTGACAGGTCACCCACTTCGGGGGTAAGGAAAGTATGTGTGTGTGTGTGTGTGTGTGTGTGTGTGTGTGTGTGTGTGTGTGTGTTGGTGTGTGTGTGTGTGTGTGTGTGTGTGTGTGTGTGTGTGTGTGTGTGTGTGTGTGTGTGTGTGGGTGTGATGGATGGACAGAGAAGGACGTGACAGACAGAAACAGGGACGGAGCATGCACAAAGTGTGTAATGTGTGTGACACACAAATGAGAATGTTGCTTGTTTGAGGACACACATTACTGGTGCTGTTACTGATGAAGATCTGTGGTTGTTGCCCGTATCAAAGGATCTTTTGTTCATGTTGTACATTCGAAAATAAAGATGTGTTCACTGAAAAAGATGTGTAATTTTGTGTTAGCAGTGTGGTGTGTTTGAATCGATGTATCACACACAGCACAAACACACACACAGCATTAACACACACGTACACACATCACATCAGACGAACACATATACAACACAACCAAAATACACAAAACACAACACGACAACACACAACACAACAACACACACACACAGTATAAAGCGTGCATCCACTTATTACCTCACACATTTCAGACCAAACAGTTAAAAATTATCAACACTGTTAATACACTCAAGTATTTTGCTACGGACAATTTGACTCACTAAAAGCAAGATGGGGCGGGGATGTAGCTCAGTCGGTAGCGCGCTGGATTTGTATCCAGTTGGCCGCTGTCAGCGTGAGTTCGGCGAGAGATTTATTTCTCAGAGTCAACTTTGTGTGCAGACTCTCCTCGGTGTCCGAACACCCCCGTGTGTACACGCAAGCACAAGACCAAGTGCGCACGAAAAAGATCCTGTAATCCATGTCAGAGTTCCGTGGGTTATAGAAACACGAAAATACCCAGCATGCTTCCTCCGAAAGCGGCGTATGGCTGCCTAAATGGCGGGGTAAAAACGGTCATACACGTAAAAGCCGTGGGAGTTTCAGCCCATGAACGAACAAACAAACAAACTGAAAGCAAGACGAGTCACTCTTCACAAACCCCACAGTTTATTTATTAAGGAGATTTCCAAGCATCGTCTATTGTCAACCCCACATGTTGTGAATGACTCAACTGACAATCGTGAGGCAGGTTTCAATTGCATTTTACGATGAAATGTAAAACATAAACCGTGTTTGTTGTAGCCTTCATTACATCACCCTCTTGTCAAACGTCACAGGGAGGTTTGCTTATCACTTTCTTGACTTTAAGTGAGTCTACTGGGTCTGTGTTATCCACCTCTAACACCGTTTGAATAATGGGAGAATTCACAACTTTTGTGTCGCGATGTACTTTGATGACGTCACCATTGCTGTCGTCATCGTCAAGCAACGTCATGAAGGCATGAGCCACGTCAGTGGGTCTGAAAGAAGAACAGAAATATGTCTGAAATAGACCGCGATATGTTTGGACACACTTACAGTTTTGTAAAACTTTTCTGAAGTTATTTGAACATGGCAATATGAACAAACATCACAGGCATGAAAGCTTCCTATTGTAGGCCTACCACGTGATATTTGGCTCGGTCCAAACGATGGGATTACATTTCAGCTTGGAAGATCACAGACCTGTCAGTCATTCGGCCTTCATTAATTAAGTGCAATTAAGTGGTTAACTAACGACGGGCGCCGTGGCGTGGTGGTAAGACGTCGGCCTCCTAATCGGGAGGTCGTGAGTTCGAATCCCGGTCGCTGCCGCCTGGTGGGTTAAGAGTGGAGATTTTTCCGATCTCCCAGGTCAACTTATGTGCAGACCTGCTAGTGACTTAACCCCCTTCGTGTGTACACGCAAGCACAAGACCAAGTGCGCACAGAAAAGATCATGTAATCCATGTCAGAGTTCGGTGGGTTATGGAAACACGAAAATACCCAGCATGCCTACTCAACGAAAGCGGAGTGAGCTGACTATGCTCTCAGAGTATAGTGTGGGGAACCTAGATGGGCAAACGAGCTCACACGTAACCAGACAATTCTGGAACGCTGAAGAAGAAGAAAGAAGGTTAACTACATTTAAACGTGCGCACACTGACCTGGCAGGTAGCCCGACTCTTGCCGCGGTTGCTGCTAGCTTTCCCCAGAGAGGAACTGAGTTACCTAAACTTTGACTTGTTTGTCCAGTAAGGGGGATATCAAACAATGAAAAATATCAACTTAGTTCATCTTACTGGAGAGCTCCCGCCAGTCTCTCTGAGTCGGGACCGTCTTGGTCACGTGTGTGGCGGATAACTCGGTCCCCGAGAGCGCTGTTGATAGCGGTCACCGTGCCGTCAGGGCAGACAACTCCCCACCTCACGCCCTGCTGCCCTTGGTCGGGGTTGCTCTGTTCAAAGAGGTTCACAGGGGGGGGGGGGGGGGGGGGGGGTTAAAACACAACTAATTGAATTCCGAGACAAACGTATTATCTCATCTGTATTACTGCACACACACACGCGAACGCACGCACACACACACACACACACACACACACACACACACACACACACGAACGCACGCACACACACACGCACGCACACACACGCACACACACGAACGCACACACGAACACACACAAATAGTGTAAAACCGCTGCAATGTATTATGTAAAATAGTGTAACACCGCTGCAATGTATAATGTAAAATAGTGTAAAACCGCTGCAATGTATTATGTAAAATAGTGTAACACCGCTGCAATGTATTATGTAAAATAGTGTAACACCGCTGCAATGTATTATGTAAAATAGTGTAACACCGCTGCAATGTATTATGTAAAATAGTGTAACACCGCTGCAATGTATTATGTAAAATAGTGTAACACCGCTGCAATGTATTATGTAAAATAGTGTAACACCGCTGCAATGTATTATGTAAAATAGTGTAACACCGCTGCAATGTATTATGTAAAATAGTGTAACACCGCTGCAATGTATTAGGTATCGATTAAACATTGGGTTCGGCCTTCTTTGAGCCGTGTGACGTCAGAGTCTGACAAAACTCACATCTCGGCTGTTGGCCGAGGCTATTAAACAGTGCATGTCTGTGTGTGTTTAATCGTAAAAAATAACAGAAGTTCCAACTAAACTGGATCGATACATCAGTGGTATTGGTATTTTTTACCAAAATATGACATTACGCACATAATTTATCGCGACAGTCATTGTTCACCTCGACCGTTAGCGCGGTCTCGGAGGAACACTGATAGTCTCGCTCTGTGTAAAACGCCTTAATTATGTGAAAATTAAAAGTAACGTAATACTGACAGCCCAGCTGGTGGTGAAAGCGATGATGGCTCTCTTGGACGACGAGTAGACCGGCACTGCCCATGTCCACTGTCCGTAGTGTAGACCTGACACAGGCATTGTCCATGTCATGAGAGAAGAAGATGTTCAAGATTAAAACTCGCCAGTACGCAATAAGCATTAAATAAACAGCAATTGCAATGTTATTGAGAGAAGAAAAAGAAGAAGAAGAAGAAGAAGAAGAAGAAGAAGAAGAAGAAGAAGAAGAAGAAGAAGAAGAAGAAGAAGAAGAAGAAGAAGAAGAAGAAGAAGAAGAAGAAGAAGAAGAAGAAGAAGAAGAAGAAGAAGAAGAAGAAGAACAAGAACAAGAACAAGAACAAGAAGAACAAGAAGAAGAAGAGGATTCTCTAGTAAGCATATACAGAGAAATAAACATTGAATAATCACTAAAAACACCACCACCAGCAACAACAACAACAATAAAAACAGCAGCAATGAAAACAGCAACAGTGCCAGCAGCCACAACGAGCAAAAGCAATATGATCACCAGAAACACCACAACCAAAGGAACCACAACAACAACAACAACAATACCCAGGACAGAAGCGGTGTTGATGATGACACCCCCACGTCCCCCTTTGTCCCTCCTCATGTGTTCCAGCGCCAGGTAACTGCCCCGTATCACTCCCACCTGTAATCAGTAGTTCATCAATATTGACTTAAACTTTACATACCATACATTTTAAACTCGTTGCTTTCGCCGGGATCAACATAGACAGAAACCGGCACGGTTGGCCTAGTGGTAAGGCGTCCGCCCCGTGATCGTGATCGTGACTTTAAAATTGGCAATCTAGTGGCTGCTCCGCATTAGGGGGTTAGTGCTAGGACTGGTTGGTCCGGTGTCAGAATAATGTGACTGGGTGAGACATGAAGCTTGTGCTGCGACTTCTGTCTTGTGTGTGGCGCACGTTAAATGTCAAAGCAGCACCGCCCTACATGCCCCTTCGTGGTCGGCTGGGCGTTAAGCAAACAAACAAACAAACATAGACAGAAAAATATAAGTTGGGATGAGACGGTTAGTTGTACTGTTTGCCCGGGAAGGCACATGCCTATCAAGACTACCTGGCGAGAAGATTCACTCACAATCAATCATATTCTACCTGGTTGATGTCAATCATTTTCTCCCAGACTCGTTCATCCATGATGGCGGCGTTGTTGATGCACACCTCCACTGCTCCAAACTCCATCACTGCTCTCTGGAACGCTTCTGTCAAACAGAGTGTGCGAGATACAGATAGACAGACAGACAGAGAGGCACACGCACGCACACACGCACGGGTGCACGCACACCGCTAACACACACATACACACACACACACACACACACAAGCACGCACGCACGCACGCACACGCACGCACGCACGCATGCATGCACGCACACACGCACACGCACGCACGCACACACACACACACGCACACCGCTAACACACACACATACACACACACACACCGTCGCACACACGGCACACACACACACACACACACACACACACACACACGCGCGCGCACGCACGCACGCACGCACGCACACAAGCATGCACGCACGCACGCCCGCCCGCACGCACGCACACACACACACTCTCTCACACACACATACACACACACACACACACACACACACACACACACACGCACACACACACACAAGCAAATAAAATGTGCGTTAAAATGAGCCGCGCCTGTGTGCAGACATGCTGGTGTCTTATCCCTCTTCGCGTATACACGCCAGCACAAGACCAAGTGCGCACGGAAAAGATCCTGTATTCTTTATCAGATTTCGGTGGGTTATAGACACCAAATTACCCAGCATGCTTTCACCGACAGCGGTGTATGGCTACCTGAATGGCGGGGTAAAAACAGCCATACAGCTAAACACGTTGGATTTTCAACCCAGGAAGAAGAAAATTATTACTATTAGTATTACTACTACTACCACCTCCACCACCACCACCACTACTACAACTACTACAAAGAAAAAATGCATTATCATTCTTTCAATAAGAATGTTAAAATGCAATTTGTCTCAACTGCTATAATTGCACACCTGTCAGTTGGGTGGCGTTGCTGACGTCACACTGGACAAAAATGACGTCACTCTCAGGGTAAGTGGACCACAACTCTTGTCTGGTCGTGCTTCCCACCTCTTCGCTGACGTCACAAAATAATACCTGGTTTCATAGAGTTTAAATCAGTTTACGTTCAAAGTGCCATTCAGTTGCTAATTTATAAAATCGTCGGGTGACAGTTTTGAAACCAACCAACTGACCAATCAAACAAGCCACCAACAGAGACAAAACCAACCAACCAACAAACCAACCAACAAACAAACAAATGAGGGAGGTTTACCGGAGAACTGTAACGAGAATTTGAAGTCAGATTTGACACTTTTCACAACAATCTTATTTTCGGTTAAAACAAATTGGAATAGATCTCTCTCTCTCTCTCTCTCTCTCTCTCTCTCTCTCTCTCTCTCTCTCTCTCTCTCTCTCTCTCTCTCTCTCTCTCTCTCTCTCTCTCTCTCTCTCTCTCTCTCTCTCTCTCCGAGTCTCTCTCTCCGAGTCTCTCTCTCTCTCTTTCTCTCCCTCTCTCTCTTTCTCTCCCTCTCTCCCTCTCTCTCCGAGTCTCTCTCTCTCTCTCTCTCTCTCTCTCTCTCTCTCTCTCTCTCTCTCTCTCTCTCTCTCTCTCTCTCTCTCTCTCAGCTTTCCTCAGCCGATTGCAACACCTATATTACCCAACCATATGTAAGCCAAATCGTCAAACATGCATAGTAAATTACTACACACTGTGATGTTAGCACACAGAATAATGAATATACTGACCCTCGCTCCGGACTGTAGCAGTAATTCCATGACAGCGCGCCCTATCCCCATCGCCCCGCCCGTGAGGAACACGCCTTTACCCTCTAGCTTCATCACGCCAACCTACTGCACACACACTTCTGTCTAAAAACCGGTACAACACACACACACACTTCTGTCTAAAACCTGTACTACACACAAACTTCTGTCTGAAACCGGTACAACACACAAACTTCTGTTTGAAACCGGTACACACACACACACTTCTGTCTAAAACCTGTACTACACACAAACTTCTGTCTGAAACCGGTACAACTGACACACACACTTTTGTCTGAAACCAGTACAACACACAAACTTCTGTCTAAAACCGGTACAACACACACACTTCTGTCTGAACAAACTTCTGTCTGAAGCCGGTACAACACACACACTTCTGTCTGAAGCCGGTACAACACACACACACTTCTCTCTGAAACCAGTGCACGGCTTTGTTCAGCTGTTTTGTTTCCCGTGATGACCTGTGTAGTTGAGTGGTAGGCGCGTCTATAGCCGTGATGACCTGTGTAGTTGAGTGGTAGGCGCGTCTATAGCCGTGATGACCTGTGTAGTTGAGTGGTAGGCGCGTCTATAGCCGTGATGACCTGTGTAGTTGAGTGGTAGGCGCGTCTATAGCCGTGATGACCTGTGTAGTTGAGTGGTAGGCGCGTCTATAGCCGTGATGACCTGTGTAGTTGAGTGGTAGGCGCGTCTATAGCCGTGATGACCTGCTGTGTAGTCAAGTTGAGTGGTAGGCGCGTCTATAGCCGTGATTATCACTGGGTCAAGTTCCTGAACCTAGTTCTTTTTGTAAGGCATGATTGATTTTCTTGTCCTGATTACAACAGCAAGCATTTAATTTCTCGAGTTTGTTTGAGTTTGACCTAGCTAGTACACGAGTGCAGTAGAAGTGATTTCTTATATCTATGTTACATTGCTTGTTGAACACACATGGTCTCTGGATGTTTCTGTGTCGTGGTTTGTAAGTGGACCAGTAGTGGTATTTGCAGTGTGATGAATGGGACCCTTGACAGTGTATGACCTATTTTGGCAGCACGGTGTTATCAGCCAATGGCCTTGGTTTGTTCTGCTTTGTAAGCACATATCATTTTAAAATGCTCATGTTTAGGCGCGCTGACACTGTCTGCTCAGCAATAGCTTTTCACAAGATTTGCACACAGTTTAGGCGCGCTGACGTGACTGTCTGTTCAGCTCAGGACAAAGAACAAATGTTTATTTTGAATGTTTTATGTATGTTATTATTACGGACACAAACGCTCAGCAATATAATTTCTCTTTTAGAGATTAATAAAGTTATTGTATTGTATTGTATTGTATTGTAGCAATAGCTTTTCACAAGATTAGCACACAGTTTAGGCGCGCTGACACTGTCTGTTCAGCAATAGCTTTTCACAAGATTAGCACACAGTTTGGGCGCGCTGACACTGTCTGTTCAGCAATAGCTTTTCACAAGATTAGCACACAGTTTAGGCGCGCTGACACTGTCTGTTCAGCAATAGCTTTTCACAAGATTAGCACACAGATTAGGCGCGCTGACACTGTCTGTTCAGCAATAGCTTTTCACAAGATTAGCACACAGTTTAGGCGCGCTGACACTGTCTGTTCAGCAATAGCTTTTCACAAGATTAGCACACAGTTTAGGCGCGCTGACACTGTCTGTTCAGCAATAGCTTTTCACAAGATTAGCACACAGTTTAGGCGCGCTGACACTGTCTGTTCAGCAATAGCTTTTCACAAGATTAGCACACAGTTTAGACGCGCTGACACTGTCTGTTCAGCAATAGCTTTTCACAAGATTAGCACACAGTTTAGGCGCGCTGACACTGTCTGTTCAGCAATAGCTTTTCACAAGATTAGCACACAGCTTAGGCGCGCTGACACTGTCTGTTCAGCAATAGCTTTTCACAGGATTAGCACACAGTTTAGGCGCGCTAACACTGTCTGTTCAGCAATAGCTTTTCACAAGATTAGCACACAGTTTAGGCGCGCTGACACTGTCTGTTCAGCAATAGCTTTTCACAAGATTAGCACACAGTTTAGGCGCGCTGACACTGTCTGTTCAGCAATAGCTTTTCACAAGATTAGCACACAGTTTAGGCGCGCTGACACTGTCTGTTCAGCAATAGCTTTTCACAAGATTAGCACACAGTTTAGGCGCGCTGACACTGTCTGTTCAGCAATAGCTTTTCACAAGATTAGCACACAGTTTAGGCGCGCTGACACTGTCTGTTCAGCAATAGCTTTTCACAAGATTAGCACACAGTTTTACAAATGCCAGGTTTTTCAAACCAGGGCCGGATCTGGGGGGGGGGGGGGTTCCTGGGGTTCCGGACCCCCCCCCCCCTCCCCCCTGGCCATCCAATGTACCTCTCAGAGAAAAACAAATGTGGACTTTGGACCCCTGCCTTCAGTTGGAACCCCCCCCCCCCTCAAACGAACTTGGTCCGGCCCTGCAAACTACATGCAGGTAAAATAAACGTTAAGTAATACTCATACAGCTGATAGATGATCTCTTTTTCAGTTGGACAATTAACAAGTGGAACAAACAGTACACGTCACAGGCAATGCGCTGACTGTTCAGTTTTGAAATATACAACGCACACGTCACAGAGCTGACTGTTCAGTTTTGAAATATACAACGCACACGTCACAGGCAATGCGCTGACTGTTCAGTTTTGAAATATACAACGCACACGTCACAGGCAATGCGCTGACTGTTCAGTTTTGAAATATACAACGCACACACACGACACCAAGCAAGGTAAGTTAATAGAACGTTTGATACAGTCAATAGTCAATACTTACTAGACACAGACAGACAGACAGACAGACAGACAGACAGACAGACAGACAGACAGACAGACAGACAAACAGACAGACAGACAGACAAACAGACAGACAGACAGACATACATACATGCTCCCACGCACTGTTTTCTGTTTGCTGAGAACATGTGCTTTGCCTAAAAATAACTGACCAATCAAATTCATGTCACTATGCTTATAGCCACGCGGCCAAAACAAGTGCAACAACAGTTTGACACTGGAGCGCTGTCCACGCTTTTTTGTAAAGGCACGAAATGCACGGGATTTGAGAGGAGTTTTGCGCTTCGAATTTTCCAAAGGATATCCTACTGTGAGTACTACGCTGGAATACTACAATGAATTTTCAAACGGCTACACTGGCTTCGTCTTTCCTGATCGAAAGGGGGTGTATTGTTGATATTTGTAGACTAATAGACTCTGCATTTTAATGGTCAAATGGCGATTTCGGTATACAAATGTAGACAAGGATCTTTAAAATGCATAATGCCGTGACTTTGACTTGTTCCCTATTTAATGGTATGTTGTACGTTTATTTTTGTTTTATCTAACCAATCTGTTTATATTCGTCAAAATGTCATTTCAAGTTTTTCCGTGCTCACGGCACACACACTCATACAGTCACACAGACTGACGCACTCAAAGTTTACACACATACGGCACGCACTGCACGCAGCCACGCATGCATGCACACACGCACACAGACACACAAAGACACACACGTACACACTCACACACACACACATACACACACACACACACACATACATACACACACACATAGCCTACACACTCACACACACACACCGTCACACACACACACACACACACACCCCTGTTTGGACTGCTCTCATAGTGAGGACTTGCTAATACATACACGGATAGTGCCTTTGTAGTGCACTTGCACTACAACGGCACTGGGTGCAGTGCCTTTCTAGTGCACTTGCACTACAACGGCACTGGGTGCAGTACTCGCTCCGGCATCGAAGAATTTTCACTAAAAAAGGCACAAAATTTGACCTATTTCGCCGCCTATAGAGGACGGAAAGAATGTCATTTTGAACATTATTATGACATTCTTTCCGTCAAAAAAGTCAACTTAACGGGAAAGAAGTCCTCACACCGTCTGAGGACTTCTGTAGGACCTCAGTGTGTAGGTGTGTAGACCACCTAAGACCTCACTATGAGAGCAGTTAAAACACACACACACGCACGCACACACTCACACACACACTCACACATACACATACACACACACACACACACACGAACACACACACACGAACACACACACCAGCACAGTGTGATATCTTTCCTCATCACCCAGTTTTGGGCAACAGCTCGTCCGACATAATATTATAGACTTACCACAACAAAGAAGCGTACATTATTTCAACGCAGGGTCGTAAAGGGGAGGTAATCAATGTTTACACGATGTCGTGGTGGTCTGCCCCTGCTGCGTGTAGCTATATATCCCGGCTGAGACGTGGACACATTTACAGAGCCTAATGTGCAGGAGTATGACGGCTTACCAGCGCCAAAACTAAAAATTAGTAATTAACACGAGTGTAATTTTCTCGTGAAAATTAGTATTTTTCACGTGTTAATTACTAATTTTTAGTTTTGGCTCACATCCTGATGGCTTACTAGTGCCAAAACTAAGAATTAGTAATTTTCACGCGTTAATTACTAATTTTCATGTGCCTCGTGACTGTGGAGGTTCAATGCGCATGCGCGACTGTTACACCGGCCAGAGCGAAACATCCTTCATAGTTCTTTAATCCGATGCAATTTAACAATACTGAGAGCTGACTCGAGCGCATGTGTACCGTGACAGTCTGTCTGATAACTTGTTGAATAACGAATTCTATCGAAAGATATTTGTGAAAGTGTGTGAGTCTAGACCGCGAATAGAGCCGTCTGCTAGTGGTCGGACCTTCAGCACACGGCCGGCCAGACGCCATTAATTTTTCCTCTCTCGATTCGAACATTTTCGGATCGATTGT